>NC_057812.1:563575784-563735825 GCF_018294505.1 Triticum aestivum | reverse complement strand
GTTCGCATGCATATATACTCCATCTATAGGCCTCTCTCGCACACTATCTATGGTTCTCTAGTCTAAGCTAAATATCTTGGGTGCACTCATGGTACGCACACAAATTCCTTGGCTCGTTGCCCGTAACTCTCTCACGCACCATTCTGTCATCTCGGAGCTCTTCCCTCTCTCTCTCTCAAACTCTCCATCTACCTGGGTCACACATACACATGCATATCTCACTCGCACTCGATAGACCCATCTAGAACTCTATCTCTCCCTCGTTCTCTCTCCATCTCACATGCACACACACACAATCTCATGCCTAGCCAAGTATGATGGTCTCTCACTCAAATGTGGGCACACATAGTCCCCCCTATATGTATATGACTAGCTAATCTTAGTCTGCATCACAAACATGTGCATGGTCTATCTCGATTTCTCTCAGGACATCTTTCTATCACACACGCACCTCCCTTGATCTCCCACCCATATAGTCCCCTCACTATTTCGAGGGGATCTCTCTATCACAAACACACCCTCTCAGCCTCCCCATGCGTCCATGTTCTCCATGTGTCCCTCTCGACCTTTGTTCCTTGTTGGCCAGACCTCTATTGGACATGTGCTATAGGGGTGTCTCTCTCCATTGCAAACAATCACGCACTAGCTATCTTCGTGTATCTCCTCACCTCGCTTTTCTATCTCGGAGATGCATGCGTGATATGTTTGCATAAGAAACAAAAACACACACACTATCTCTCTAATTTATCGTTTGTTGTCCCTTTCTCTTTCACACACATACTCTTTTTTCATACTCACTCATTCTCCTTCACATGCACTTGATCTCTCTCGACTTAGGCACTCTCTTTGGTCCATAGCATATAGATTTATTGAAAAGTCAAACATCACAAAGTTTGACCATGTACGTGGAGAAAAACATTTACATCTAGAACAGCAAACATATACCAGTAGATTCATCATGAGATGTAGTTTCGTATGATGTATCTTTGGTATCGTAGATATAGATAACATTTTCTTAAACCTGATCAAAGTTTCCAAAGTCTGACTTCTAAAAAATTTACATGCACCTGCATTATCGAGCGGACGGAATATCTCTTTCCCCCTCTCAGCTATCTGACGCACCACTCAGCCTTCTCGGGGCTCCTCTATCTCTTTCAAACTTTATATCTCCCTGGTTCACACATACACATGTCTCGCTCGCGCTACATATAGACCCATCCAACACTCTCCGCCCTTGTTCTCTCTCTATGTGACACACACCCCTCTAAGTACCATAATCCCTCACTCCATCATAGGCGCACGTACTCCCCCCTAAGTATGATTATTTCTCACTAGCCATCAGGAACACACGTATTGTCTCCTTCCATACATACGTCTATCTTGATATCTCTCGGGGTATCTTCTATCGCGCACACACCTTGTCACTCGATCTCCCACCCATGTAGTCCCATCACGATCTCCAGGGGATCTCTCGATGACAAACATACACTCTCTCCTCCCCATGTGTGCATATTCTCCATACGTCTCTCTCGACCTCTCTCCCTTGTTTGTCAGACCCCTCTTGGCCACGTGCTAGGGGTATTTCTCTCTCGGTTGCAAACAACCACACACTATCTCCTCACCTTGCTTCCGTTGTCGAAGATGCATGTGTGATATGTTTGCATAAGACACACACGCCTTTTCTCTACTTTTATCGTGTGTTGTCCATGTCTCTTTCACGCATGCACACACACTTTTTTCACTCACTCTTTCCATTTCACAGACACACACACACACTCTCTAGTTAGGGACTCTCTCACGTCCATAAGCATATGGATGTTTTGAAAAGTCAAACCTTAGAAAATTTTGACCAGGTATATGCATGTGGAGAAAAACATTTACATCTGGAACGATCATTAGGTTCATCACAACATGTACTTACTTCATACTATCATTTATCTTTGGTATTGTAGATATAAGTAATTTCTTTATAAACTTGGTCAAAGTTTCAAAAGTTTGACTTTAAAAAAATGTTTGCACTACATTATCGAACGGAGGGAGTAGCTCTTTCTCTCTCTCTCTGCTATCTCTCACAGGCTCCCCTCTCACTCGAACTCTCTATACCAACGGATTATATGCTCACTGTGTCAGCATATAGCTCTGTATATTGTTTAGTTGACCGGTCAACCAGTCCACATGCTGCCTTGTCAGCTCATGTTCTCTATCTTCGTGTGCTGGCCCATGTGACAGTGGGTGAAAATAAGTAAACTAGAGGCCCATCTAACACGCGGTGAAGTAAACAAAGTTGAAACCACTCGGGGGTAGCACCCCGCACGCTAGTAAATTGAGGGCGCATTGAGGACACACTTCTTCCGCGTGAAGGACGCACTCATGCACAATTCACCACTGCGCGGCAGCATGCACAGAAGGATGCACTCGCGCACAGCCAGCAGGCCACCACACAACACACACCTGCGTCGCCGCCGGTTGAGATGGACGGCGAGGCAGCCAACAAGCGGAGGCGGCTCGAGCCAAAACCACATCCGGTGAGCCTGGACTTCATCAGCAGCCTCCCCGATGACATGCTGCTCATCATCATCAGCCTCCTCCCCACCAAATCTGCCGTGCGGACCGCCCTACTCTCCCTGCGGTAGCGCCCCCTCTGGCACCGCGTCCCCCTCAATCTCACCGTCGATAGCTGCCTCTTCGACGGGGATTGCAAACGCATGGCCGTAGTCTCTAAGATCCTTTCATCACACCCTGGGCCAGCCAGACGCCTTGACATCCGCATGTTCAGTACCAACTGCAAGGTCCAAGCCAAGTTCGACGAGTGGTTCTTATCCCACGCCCTAGATCAGCTCGAGGATCTCAGCTTTGAAGCTGGATGATGTCGCTCTCTGCCGCCGTTCACGCTCTGCCTCACGCCAATGCTGCGTTGCGCCAGCTTCAGCTCCTGCTATCTTCCCCAGATTAATGTCGCGCCCGCCCTTCTTCTCCCTCAACTCAAGCAGCTCATCCTCTTCGACATTGGCATCTCAAAGCAGGCTATGGAGCACCTACTCCACAGCTGTACTGTGCTCGAGTACCTTCGTCTTGAGTAGATCCACTGGTTCATTAGCCTCCACATCACCTCGACGAATCACTGATGGATTTATGTGTCTTGCTGGCCCCGCAACAAGACATCAATTGGGAAGAGATCACTCCAGCTGTTCCATGTTATGGTCATTGAGAATGCGCCTTTCCTTGAGAGATTGCTTGTATCTGATCTAGAAGGTCCAAGAAAAATCAGGGTCATTGATGCGTCGAAATTGACAGCGTTGGTGTACTCGTCTGCCAAATTCTTTGAACTCTTTATTGGATCCGTAATCATTCAGGTACATCACTCATCTTCTTCTCCGTCTTCTTGAAATTCACATTTTTAAATTTCTTCTTGATGTATTTACGACCGTCTTCCAGAAAATGATTCACACAAGCTTGACCCAGTCTATGCGCACAGTGAAGGTCTTGGCACTAAAATCTATCGGTCCCAATCTGGATCAAGTTGTTGGATTCCTTACATGCTTTCCATGCATGGAGAAGCTACTCACCCAGGTGAAACTTTTTCCTATTAGTAAACAGTAATCACAACGTAGCTCAATTTTTTTGTAATTTTTCCAAATTACGATGACAAGTGTAGTGTTCAAAACTGCATCCACACACTGCACCGAAAGAAATGTTTTTAGTATTATTTCTCACGTGACCACCTGCATCTTTTGTTGTTGTACTACTATAGTAGCCTAGGGTAGTCATAGTGGAAAGTAACTTAGACTAGTAACTCTATGGTTACCCTAAGAGCAAGTACTACCTCCATCCTGGTTTACTCTTCCTATTTTGTAGTATCAAAATTTGACCATAGATTTAACTGACAAAATGTTAATGCATGTCACTAAAAATTATATCGTTGGATTCGTATTTGAACATAATTTGAAATGGTATAATTTTTTGTGACATGCATTGGAATTTTCTTAGGTAAATCTATGGTCAAAATTTTACACTAAATACGAGGTAGTACAAAAGTGGGCTATAACGGCCCTCCACTATGTAGGCCAAAACACGTGCCAAATTCACTTGTGATGCATTTGGCATCGATGCCCCTGCATTGCTCACCTAGTGCCCCAATCTGGATCACCTACTTTGCTTTGGTGCCAAATTAACTCACGCAATGAAAAAACACTTGTGTGGGAGAGAGAGAGGACTGAGGCAATAGAAAAACACTTGTTGGGGATTATGAGAGACTGGTGTAGTTGGTTTAATTGATTTGTTTATATATGTGGGTCTGTGTGCACAGCGGTGCCAACTCTCTCACATCGCGAGAGCGGTGCCAAAATCTTTTGATTTGACATTAATGCATATTATGTGGCATACTTTTGAGAAATATGGCATCGGCCACATAGTGGAAGGCAACAAATGCCCAAGTTCTTCATGTGCTCCTAGGTAAATGAGAGGAGAGAGAGAGAGAATATCACTAGCCAGCCAACCCTATCATATGAGTGAATGATATTGGTACATCTTGATGACACGACAATCTTATACAGCCAGCTGCTCTAATATGTTCTCTTCTTTTGTAGATAAAAAAAGACCCGAAAGTGAAAAATGTGATGCACTATAACAATCTCATCGGATGCCTTGATCTCCATCTTACAGAAATTGATTTGATCAACTACCGAGGCAGCACATTTGAGATTAAATTGGACAGGTTCTTTGTTCTGGAGGCAAGTGCGCTCAAGGTAATGAGGTTTGGCGTTCTCTGGTGCAACAATGAATGGTGTGCTGATCACCGCAAGCGTCTAAGCCTAAATGACAAAGTCTCCGCACAAGCTGAATTTGTTTTTGAAACATCAAGTGGCCAGAGACTTGAAAATTTATTTTCCCACTATTGACTTGTCAGGGTGGTGGATTTTAGTTTGTACGATAATGCTGCATCCACCTAAAGTAACGAAAGTTCTTACGTAAACTTCCTAGATTCCCTCTTCGTAGGTGCAGCATTACTCCTAACATTTGTAGTTTGAAACTTGTAATATTGCCGTGTCCTATTCCTGCGTTTTCAAAATCCTGTGAATCAAAGTGGTCCTAAGTTGGTGATGATGTTGTCACTGCCATCTTTCACCAATAGCCGTCGGATCTAGATCTGACGCATACAAACCAAACTTCTCCACTTTTGCAAAAAGATGCCCGCACTTGTTCCCTATTTACAAACAACTCCTTGTCTGTCACAATCAGCCTTATCTCCTCCCCACCACATCTAGAGGGCCATGGAAAAATCTGGCGCAATGGCCGCTGCTAGTGCTATCCACCCCAATCTTGGTGTTTCGTGCAATGCACGGGCATCTACGCACGGGAAATTATGTCGAACATGACTAGTTGTAAGCAGGCTAGCTCTACAACCATGATGATAGTGACTGCAAACGGTGAGGCTGACTATGTTATGCCAAACACGGCGCCTATACTCAGGTGTCATCTCCGGCGCAGGGTCTTGTCACTTCACTGCGAGGAGCAGCACGTAATAATTTGACCAACGGGTAGTATAGTGCTACTACATTGGTAGTACTACTACTAGTACTAGCACCACCGTCTAGATTTAGTAGTACTACCACGTCCATATGGATTTAGTACTTTGACTAGCAATATCTAGTAATGCATGTCACAAAAAAAGGACTGTTGTAACGCCCCGGACACACCTGCTGGTGGTCGTTACTCCTGGTGGGATCTAGACTGCCCCCACAGATCAATACTAGTCTTTTCTGCGCACTTTGTCCTCACTCGTGCGCACCCGGGAGCAACTTCCCGGTCGGTCACCCATCCCGACACTACTCCAAGCTGAGCATGCTTAACTTTGGAGTTTTGTCCGAAGGGGCTCTTGGAAAAGAAGGAATTCCTTTTTAATATGAGTATTCTATCATCCCTAAGCCAGGCCATCACATACACCCCCACTCAGAGGAATCGACGTCCTCGTCGGGCCACATGAACGTTCCTCTTGGCACATACGTCTGTGCATCCAGTCCGGTACATGTACCATGCCGTGTGCCACGACGGGTCACAAACGTCATGAACAACATGACCGCGCACCTGTCCGTAAACATCCGTGTAACCGCGAGGGTCGGCGCTGATACCAACTTGTAACGCCCCGGACACACCCGCCGGGGGTCGTTACTCCTGGCGGGATCTAAACTAGCCCCACAGATCAATACTAGCCTTTTCTGTGCACTTTGTCCTCACTCGTGCGCACCCAGGAGCAACTTCCCGGTCGGTCACCCATCCTGACACTACTCCAAGCTGAGCACGCTTAACTTTCGAGTTCTGTTCGAAGGGGCTCCCGGAAAAGAAGGAATTCCTTATTGATATGAGTAGTCTATCATCCCTAATAAGCCAGGACATCACATCTGTCTAGGACATATCTAGATGTGACATAGTTATGTCACATCTAACCTGATGTCCACTATGTTTGTGGCCTATTTTTTTTCTTGTCTCAACTTTTTTTGTTCCTTGTTGCTACGTTATTTGTGGGAGATTAGATGTGACATCCTTGGAAAACATCTAGATGTGAATTAGACAAACTACAGATAAAATGTACTACCCCCCCGTAATAAATACATGGTGTATTGTTTTATTCTTTCCGGTAGATGGCTCAAATCTGAAGTCTCATCAATCAGACTACTATTGTACTCACCAAGCGCTCAACTTTGTAAGCTACCAACAAAAAATTGCAATCAAAGACTACAATTGTACTCCCACTGTACCGGTGCATTAGTCCATTACGAAAACCAAATAGTAATCCCAAAACTTTTAGGCATGGTGCATTAACTACCCACCCCGTTCCCTATTTTTTGCCATGAAAAAAGAAATCACCCAATACGAGATGTGGTGTGCGTATGCATCCAATGACTTGAGACTACTCCCTCCGTTTAGGTGTATGACTAGCCACAATGAAGAGTAACACACACTAGTAAAACACACATATCCCTAAACTATGTTACTACCTTTCATAGTGGGTAGTAACATAAGTATGGTAACATGCAAAGCCTCATTTATTAGGTTATAGACTCATATTGCATTGGGATATGTGATGTTATAGTAACTAGCTAAGTTACTCAAACTACCTCTATCCTCATTAACTCATTGCCACATAAGAAAATTTGTTGAGTTGGAATCGATGTTACTGCTGAAGTTACTCCTACTGTGGCTAGTCTAAGTCATCTTAGAGCAAGTGAAAAAGAGGAGTGGGCTCTCATGCAAGAGCCGCTATATGCGGATTCCTAGGCCGATATACAATACATATGAAGAAAGAGAGAGAGAGAGAGAAGATGAGAAAAAGTAGTACTCTTATAGCCAGGCTTATAGCTAACCTTATTGTATGAGTGGCTACAAGTGATGGCTCTATATGACATGGCAACATCATATAGCCAGCAGCTGGCTATACTATTAACCATGCTCTTGTGCACCCTGACCAAGACGAAGGGGAAAGAGAGAGAACTTAATGTCTTTTTGCTAATTAATAGGATTACATGCAATGAACTAACCACGACATGTCATGTTTGGTAGTCTCAAGTCATTCAAAGCATGCACAGCCCACATCTCTCATTGGTTGATATGTCACGAAATAAGAAAGGAGGAGGGAGTTAATGTACCGTACCTAAGTGTTTTGGGACAGAGGGGGGCGCAACTTCATTGACTTACTGCACATGCATTTGGGTGCTGAAGGAAATATGCCCTAGAGGCAATAATAAAAGTTATTATTTATTTCCTTATATCATGATAAATGTTTACTATTCATGCTAGAATTGTATTAACCGGAAACATAGTACATGTGTGAATACATAGACAAACAGAAAGTCACTAGTATGCCTCTACTTGACTAGCTCGTTAATCAAAGATGGTTAAGTTTCCTAACCATGAACAAAGAGTTGTTATTTGATTAACGAGGTCACATCATTAGTTGAATGATCTGATTGACATGACCCATTCCATTAGCTTAGCACTCGATCGTTTAGTATGTTGCTATTGCTTTCTTCATGACTTATACATGTTCCTATAACTATGAGATTATGCAACTCCCGTTTACCGGAGGAACACTTTGGGTACTACCAAACGTCACAACGTAACTGGGTGATTATAAAGGAGTACTACAGGTGTCTCCAAAGGTACATGTTGGGTTGGCGTATTTCGAGATTAGGTTTTGTCACTCCGATTGTCGGAGAGGTATCTCTGGGCCCTCTCGGTAATGCACATCACTTAAAGCCTTGCAAGCATTGCAACTAATGAGTTAGTTGCGGGATGATGTATTACAGAACGAGTAAAGAGACTTGCCGGCAACGAGATTGAACTAGGTATTAGAATACCGACGATCGAATCTCGGGCAAGTAACATACCGATGACAAAGGGAACGACGTATGTTGTTATGCGGTCTGACCGATAAAGATCTTCGTAGAATATGTAGGAGCCAATATGGGCATCCAGGTCCCGCTATTGGTTATTGACCGGAGACGTGTCTCGGTCATGTCTACATTGTTCTCGAACCCGTAGAGTCCGTACGCTTAAGGTTACGATGACAGTTATATTATGAGTTTATGCATTTTGATGTACCGAAGGTTGTTCGGAGTCCTGGATGTGATCACGGACATGACGAGGAGTCTCGAAATGGTCGAGACATAAAGATTGATATATTGGAAGCCTATGTTTGGATATCGGAAGTGTTCCGGGTGAAATCGGGATTTTACCGGAGTACCGGGAGGTTACCGGAACCCCTCGGGAGCTATATGGGCCTTAGTGGGGTTTAGTGGAAAAGATTCCTATTAGGACAAGGAGAGGTGGCCGGCCCCCCCTCTCTCTTTTCCCCCTCCGCGAATCCTATTCCAACTAGGATTGGGGGGGGGGGAATCTCTGGGAGTAGGACTCTCCTGGCGCACCCTCCTTGGCCGGCCAGCCTTCCCCCCCTTAGTCCTTTATATACGAAGGCAGGGGCACCCCAGAGACACACAAGTTGATCATTGAGATTGTTCCTTAGCCGTGTGCGGTGCCCCCTTCCACCATATTCCACCTCGATCATATTGTAGCGGTGCTTAGGCGAAGCCCTACGACGGTAGTACATCAAGATCGTCACCACGCCGTCGTGCTGACGGAACTCTTCCCCGACGCTTTGCTGGATCAGAGCCCGGGGATCGTCATCGAGCTGTACGTGTGCTAAGAACTCGGAGGTGCCGGAGCAACGGTGCTTGGATCGGTCGGATCGGGAAGACGTACGACTACTTCCTCTACGTTGTGTGATCGCTTCCGCATTCGGTCTATGCGGGTACGTAGACAACACTCTCCCATCTCGTTGCTGTGCATCACCATGATCTTGCGTGTGCGTAGGAAATGTTTGAAATTACTGCGTTCCCCAACAGTGGCATCCGAGCCTAGGTTTTATGGTTTGATGTTATTTGCACGAGTGGAACACAAGTGAGTTGTGGGCGATACAAGTCATACTGCCTACCAGCATGTCATACTTTGGTTCGGCGGTATTGTTGGACGAGACGACCTGGACCAACATTACGCGTATGCTTACGCGAGACCGGTTCCCCCGACGTGCTTTGCACACAGGTGGCTTGCGGGCGAATGTCTCTCCAACTTTAGTTGAACCAAGTGTGGCTACGCCCGGCCCTTGCGAAGGTTAAAACGGAGTCTATTTGACAAACTATCGTTGTGGTTTTGATGCGTAGGTGAGATTGGTTCTTGCTTAAGCCCGTAGCAGCCACATAAAACTTGCAACAACAAAGTAGAAGACGTCTAACTTGTTTTTGCAGGGCATGTTGTGATGTGATATGGTCAAGGCATGATGCTAAATTTTATTGTATGAGATGATCATGTTTTGTAACCGAGTTATCGGCAACTGGCAGGAGCCATATGGTTGTCGCTTTATTGTATGCAATGCAATCGCGATGTAATGCTTTACTTTATTACTAAGCGGTAGTGATAGTCGTGGAAGCATAAGATTGGCGAGACGACAACAATGCCACGATGAAGATCAAGGTGTCGCGCCGGTGACGATGGTGATCATGACGGTGCTTCGGAGATGGAGATCACAGGCACAAGATGATGATGGCCATATCATATCACCTATATTGATTGCATGTGATGTTTATCTTTTTATGCATCTTATCTTGCTTTGATTGACGGTAGCATTATAAGATGATCTCTCACTAAATTATCAAGAAGTGTTCTCCCTGAGTATGCACCGTTGCGAAAGTTCTTCATGTTGAGACACCACGTGATGATCGGGTGTGATAGGCTCTACATTCAAATACAACGGGTGCAAAACAGTTGCACACGCGGAATACTCAGGTTATACTTGACGAGCCAAGCATATACAGATATGGCCTCGGAACACAGAGACCGAAAGGTCGAGCATGAATCATATAGTAGATATGATCAACATAATGATGTTCACCGATGAAACTACTCCATCTCACGTGATGATCGGACATGGTTTAGTTGATTTGGATCACGTAATCACTTAGAGGATTAGAGGGATGTCTATCTAAGTGGGAGTTCTTAAGTAATATGATTAATTGAACTTAAATTTATCATGAACTTAGTACCTGATAGTATCTTGCTTGTTTATGTTGATTGTAGATAGATGGCTCGTGCTGTTGTTCCGTTGAATTTTAATGCGTTCCTTGAGAAAGCAAAGTTGAAAGATGATGGTAGCAATTACACGAACTGGGTCCGTAACTTGAGGATTATCCTCATTGCTGCTCAGAAGAATTAGGTCCTGGAAGCACCGCTAGGTGCCAGGCCTGCTGCTGGAGCAACACCGGATGTTATGAACGTCTAGCAGAGCAAAGCTGATGACTACTCGATAGTTCAGTGTGCCATGCTTTATGGCTTAGAATCGGGACTTCAACGACGTTTTGAACGTCATGGAGCATATGAGATGTTTCAGGAGTTGAAGTTAATATTTCAAGCAAATGCCCGGATTGAGAGATATGAAGTCTCCAATAAGTTCTATAGCTGCAAGATGGAGGAGAATAGTTCTGTCAGTGAGCATATACTCAAAATGTCTGGGTATAATAATCACTTGATTCAATTGGGAGTTAATCTTCCAGATGATTGCGTCATTGACAGAATTCTCCAATCACTGCCACCAAGCTACAAGAGCATCGTGATGAACTATAATATGCAAGGGATGAACAATACTATTCCCGAGCTCTTCGCAATGCTGAAAGCTGCGGAGGTAGAAATCAAGAAGGAGCATCAAGTGTTGATGGTCAACAAGACCACTAGTTTCAAGAAAAAGGGCAAAGGGAAGAAGAAGGGGAACTTCAAGAAGAACGGAAAGCAAGTTGCTGCTCAAGAGAAGAAACCCAAGTCTGGACCTAAGCCTGAAACTGAGTGCTTCTACTGCAAGCAGACTGGTCACTAGAAGCGGAACTGCCCCAAGTATTTGGCGGATAAGAAGGATGGCAAGGTGAACAAAGGTATATGTGATATACATGTTATTGATGTGTACCTTACTAATGCTCGCAGTAGCACCTGGGTATTTGATACTGGTTCCGTTGCTAATATTTGCAACTCGAAACAGGGGCTACGGATTAAGCGAAGATTGGCTAAGGACGAGGTGACGATGCGCGTGGGAAACGGTTCCAAAGTCGATGTGATCGCAGTCGGCACGCTACCTCTACATCTACCTTCGGGATTAATATTAGACCTAAATAATTGTTATTTGGTGCCAGCATTGAGCATGAACATTATATCTAGATCTTGTTTAATGCGAGACGGTTATTCATTTAAATCAGAGAATAATGGTTGTTCTATTTATATGAGTAATATCTTTTATGGTCACGCACCCTTGAAGAGTGGTCTATTCTTATTAAATCTCGAGAGTAGTGATACACATATTCATAATGTTGAAGCCAAAAGATGTAGAGTTGATAATGATGGTGCAACTTATTTGTGGCACTGCCGTTTAGGTCATATCGGTATAAAGCGCATGAAGAAACTCCATACTGATGGGCTTTTGGAACCACTTGATTATGAATCGCTTGGTACTTGCGAACCGTGCCTCATGGGCAAGATGACTAAAACACCGTTCTCCAATACTATGGAGAGAGCAACAGATTTGTTGGAAATCATACATACAGATGTATGTGGTCCGATGAATATTGAGGCTCGTGGCGGATATCATTATTTTCTCACCTTCACAGATGATTTAAGCAGATATGGGTATATCTACTTAATGAAACATAAGTCTGAAACATTTGAAAAGTTCAAAGAATTTCAGAGTGAAGTGGAAAATCATCGTAACAAGAAAATAAAGTTTCTACGATCTGATCGTGGAGGAGAATATTTGAGTTACGAGTTTGGTGTACATTTGAAAAATTGTGGAATAGTTTCGCAACTCACGCCACCCGGAACACCACAGCATAATGGTGTGTCCGAACGTCGTAATCGTACTTTACTAGATATGGTGCGATCTATGATGTCTCTTACTGATTTACCGCTATCATTTTGGGGATACGCTCTAGAGACGGCCGCATTCACGTTAAATAGGGCACCATCAAAATCCGTTGAGACGACGCCTTATGAACTGTGGTTTGGCAAGAAACCAAAGTTGTCGTTTCTGAAAGTTTGGGGCTACGATGCTTATGTGAAAAAGCTTCAACCTGATAAGCTCAAACCCAAATCGGAGAAATGTGTCTTCATAGGATATCCAAAGGAAACTATTGGATACACCTTCTATCACAGATCTGAAGGCAAGACTTTTGTTGCTAAATTCGGAAACTTTCTAGAGAAGGAGTTTCTCTCGAAAGAAGTGAGTGGGAGGAAAGTAGAACTTGACGAGGTAACTGTACCTACTCCCTTATTGGAAAGTAGTACATCGCAGAAAACTGTTTTTGTAACACCTACACCAATAAGTGAGGAAGCTAATGATGATGATCATGAAACTTTAGATCAAGATACTACTGAACCTCGTAGATCAACCAGAGTGAGATCCGCACCAGAGTGGTACGGTAATCCTATTCTAGAAGTCATGCTACTAGATCATGATGAACCTACGAACTATGAAGAAGCGATGGTGAGCCCAGATTCCGCAAAATGGCTTGAAGCCATGAAATCTGAGATGGGATCCATGTATGAGAACAAAGTATGGACTTTGGTTGACTTGTCCGATGATCGGCAAGCAATTGAAAATAAATGGATCTTCAAGAAGAAGACTGACGCTGATGGTAATATTACTGTCTACAAAGCTCAACTTGTCGCAAAAGGTTTTCGACAAGTTCAAGGGGTTGACTACGATGAGACCTTCTCACCCGTAGCGATGCTTAAGTCTGTCCGAATCATGTTAGCAATTGTCGCATTTTATGATTATGAAATTTGGCAGATGGATGTCGAAACTGCATTCCTGAATGGATTTCTGGAAGAAGAGTTGTATATGATGCAACCGGAAGGTTTTGTTGATCCAAAGGGAGCTAACAAAGTGTGCAAGCTCCAGCGATCCATTTATGGACTGGTGCAAGCCTCTCGGAGTTGGAATAAACGCTTTGATAGTGTGATCAAAGCATTTGGTTTTATACAGACTTTTGGAGAAGCCTGTATTTACAAGAAAGTGAGTGGGAGCTCTGTAGCATTTCTGATATTATATGTGGATGACATATTACTGATTGGAAATGATATAGAATTTCTGGATAGCATAAAGGGATACTTGAATAAGAGTTTTTCTATGAAAGACCTCGGAGAAGCTGCTTACATATTAGGCATAAAGATCTATAGAGATAGGTCAAGACGCTTAATTGGACTTTCAAAAAGCACATACCTTGACAAGATTTTGAAGAAGTTCAAAATGGATCAAGCAAAGAAAGGGTTCTTGCCTGTGTTACAAGGTGTGAGATTGAGTAAGACTCAAAGCCCGACCACTGCAGAAGATAGAGAGATAATGAAAGATGTTCCCTATGCTTCAGCCATAGGCTCTATCATGTATGCAATGTTGTGTACCAGACCTGATGTGTGCCTTGCTATAAGTTTAGCAGGGAGGTACCAAAGTAATCCAGGAGTGGATCACTGGACAGCGGTCAAGAACATCCTGAAATACCTGAAAAGGACTAAGGATATGTTTCTCGTATATGGAGGTGACAAAGAGCTCACCGTAAAAGGTTATGTTAATGCAAGCTTTGACACTGATCCGGATGATTCTAAATCGCAAACCGGATACGTGTTTACATTAAACGGTGGAGCTGTCAGTTGGTGAAGTTCTAAGCAAAGCGTCGTAGCGGGATCTACATGTGAAGCGGAGTACATAGCTGCTTCGGAAGCAGCGAACGAAGGAGTCTGGATGAAGGAGTTCATATCCGATCTAGGTGTCATACCAAGTGCATCGGGTCCAATGAAAATCTTTTGTGACAATACTGGTGCAATTGCCTTGGCAAAGGAATCCAGATTTCACAAGAGGACCAAACACATCAAAAGACGCTTCAATTCCATCCGGGATCTAGTCCAGGTGGGAGACATAGAGATTTGCAAGATACATACGGATCTGAATGTTGCAGACCTGTTAACTAAGCCTCTTCCACGAGCAAAACATGATCAGCACCAAGACTCCATGGGTGTTAGGATCATTACAGTGTAATCTAGATTATTGACTCTAGTGCAAGTGGGAGACTGAAGGAAATATGCCCTAGAGGCAATAATAAAAGTTATTATTTATTTCCTTATATCATGATAAATGTTTATTATTCATGCTAGAATTGTATTAACCGGAAACATAGTACATGTGTGAATACATAGACAAACAGAAAGTCACTAGTATGCCTCTACTTGACTAGCTCGTTAATCAAAGATGGTTAAGTTTCCTAACCATGAACAAAGAGTTGTTATTTGATTAACGAGGTCACATCATTAGTTGAATGATCTGATTGACATGACCCATTCCATTAGCTTAGCACCCGATCGTTTAGTATGTTGCTATTGCTTTCTTCATGACTTATACATGTTCCTATAACTATGAGATTATGCAACTCCCGTTTACCGGAGGAACACTTTGGGTACTACCAAACGTCACAACGTAACTGGGTGATTATAAAGGAGTACTACAGGTGTCTCCAAAGGTACATGTTGGGTTGGCGTATTTCGAGATTAGGTTTTGTCACTCCGATTGTCGGAGAGGTATCTCTGGGCCCTCTCGGTAATGCACATCACTTAAAGCCTTGCAAGCATTGCAACTAATGAGTTAGTTGCGGGATGATGTATTACAGAACGAGTAAAGAGACTTGCCGGCAACGAGATTGAACTAGGTATTGGAATACCGACGATCGAATCTCGGGCAAGTAACATACCGATGACAAAGGGAACGACGTATGTTGTTATGCGGTCTGACCGATAAAGATCTTCGTAGAATATGTAGGAGCCAATATGGGCATCCAGGTCCCGCTATTGGTTATTGACCGGAGACGTGTCTCGGTCATGTCTACATTGTTCTCGAACCCGTAGGGTCCGCACGCTTAAGGTTACGATGACAGTTATATTATGAGTTTATGCATTTTGATGTACCGAAGGTTGTTCGGAGTCCCGGATGTGATCACGGACATGACGAGGAGTCTCGAAATGGTCGAGACATAAAGATTGATATATTGGAAGCCTATGTTTGGATATCGGAAGTGTTCCGGGTGAAATCGGGATTTTATCGGAGTACCGGGAGGTTACCGGAACCCCCGGGAGCTATATGGGCCTTAGTGGGCTTTAGTGGAAAAGAGAAGGGGTAGCCAAAGATGGGCTGCACGCCTCGCCCCTCCCCTAGTCCTATTAGGACAAGGAGAGGTGGCCGGCCCCCCTCTCTCTTTTCCCCCTCCGCGAATCGTATTCCAACTAGGATTGGGGGGGGGGGAATCCTACTCCCAGAGGGAGTAGGACTCTCCTGGCGCACCCTCCTTGGCCGGCCAGCTTTCCCCCTTAGTCCTTTATATACGGAGGCAGGGGCACCCCAGAGACACACAAGTTGATCATTGAGATCGTTCCTTAGCCGTGTGCGGTGCCCCCTTCCACCTTCTTCCACCTCGATCATATTGTAGCGGTGCTTAGGCGAAGCCCTGTGACGGTAGTACATCAATATTGTCACCACGCCGTCCTGCTGAGGAACTCTTCCCCGACGCTTTGCTGGGTCGGAGCCCGGGGATCGTCATCGAGCTGTACGTGTGCTAAGAACTCGGAGGTGCCGGAGTAATGGTGCTTGGATCGGTCGGATCGGGAAGACATACGACTACTTCCTCTACGTTGTGTGATCGCTTCCGCAGTCGGTCTGCGTGGGTATGTAGACAACACTCTCCCCTCTCGTTGTTGTGCATCACCATGATCTTGCGTGTGCGTAGGAAATTTTTGAAATTACTGTGTTCCCCAACAGGTGCATGACTCGTGGGCCCAACAGGTGACTGGCCCGCCTGTCATACAGCCAAAGGTAGGTGCAGTAGGGGGCCGAGGAGTAGATGGCCAACACACACGTGAATGTAACACAATCTACACTTCTCATATAAAGGCTCCCTGCCAGTCCAATCTACGAAATCCTACGCACCTACACACCCTAACCAAGGGCAAGAGTGATCACTCCAATCGCAAGATCAGTTGACTAGAAGCTAGACCCATGGAGGCGATGAGCGCGAGCATCAGTCGGATGTGACAGATGGTCCACGACGCCGGCTTGCGGCCCCGCACTGAGGAACGTCTCTAGGTCGTGCTTGAGGCCGCCATGGCGAGAGGCCGCTTGGACGACAACTTTGTCTCCTTGTTCGACAAGGTCCTCGTCGGCTTCCTCGACAAGTTCACCATCGTCAAGAAGCTCGTGGACGACCTTGACATACGCCTCCAGCCCACGTGCCCAGGCTCTGCCATGCCTAACACCCTCAACGGCCTCTATGGTGACAACCTCTTCGATGCACTGGTGGCCCTGCGACTGCCCGCCATCGCGCTGGAGAATGTCAACCTCAAGGCCGCGCTCGCCGCGCAGCACTTGGCGCAGCAAGACATCGTCGACATAATCACCCACGTCTACGCGCAAATCGTCCACAAGGACTACTACATGCCAGAGGAGGACGATGGGTCGCTAGCCTTCTGGACCTGCAGGGAAACCTTGGACGGCATTGTTTAGAAGCACGTTGAGCTCGCCGCCAACGCCACTGCTCGTCACACGTCGGTTGGTGACCCGGCACACTAGAGTGTGAGGATGTCGTTGATGGATCCGTATGTATCTTTATCTTTCCATCAAATCCATGTAGTAGTATATGGTACTATTAGTAATTATGTTACCTTCCGCATTAACTTCATAAGTTTCGTACGTACTCCATGCATGAACTGCGCCAGAACCAAACTTCTCATTACTCTAGGGAAATCATTATTTCTATCTATCGGTCGCGCCATGGAGCAGAACCAAATTTTACAAGTTACAAGTTCAAAAGGAAAAGCATGAAGTGTTCGCGTCGCACCCCCACACGGTTGGTCCGGCACGCCGCTCAAGGGGGAATGTGTGCTGTGTTGCATTTTCACTTACAAGTGGGACCGCAGTTGAGCAAATCGCCTATCAGCAGACCCCCACCCTCCCACCGTGCGATGGCTGAGAAAACAGGAGGGAGAAGAGATGGTTGTAGCACAGACTCCAAGAAAATTGGTGTAGGACGGGACTCGTGTGGGTGGCGTGTCCCGTACTGGTAGACGTGAATGCTAGTTATGGCCCATGCCACCCCACTATATAGAGCATATATCGAGGTGCTGGTTATGTAGAACAAATTTCCTGGAGTCTGTGCTCAGCCCTCCTCTATCTCTCTTCTCAGCCAGCTAGCAGACGCGCGGAGCCCATCATCTGTATGCTCACATGCGGTCCCACATATCAGTGAAAATGCAAGAGGACCCACTGAACCTGCACATCTTTCAGCTCGACATGCTGGTGATGAAAAACAAATCTAATAAATATCTTCGGTGGCTGCTTTTGGAGCATAGGGCTCCAACTACCCAAGAGTAGTACTACTGTAAATAGAATCCAGAGTAGTAAGATTCTATTTACAGTTTAACCCAAGATGCACATCATGTGGCTCCAACTACCACTCCATTTTCTTGCATGCCACGACCTAGATGCTGGATGTCCCATGTGTCGGAAAAAGGAGGAAGAACTTGACAAAATCTTCTCCACATTTAGACCGAAGGAGTAGGAAACACGGCAAGCCCTGTGCCTACATCATACTACATACAAGCCCACCTCACACAGTCACGCTATCACCATATTTCTTGGCCTCCGTGTGACACCTAGCTCCAGTTGATCTAACTAGAAATAACTATTGGTTGGCTCTATGTGATGTGGCAACTTTGCACTACTACGAATGCTGGCTATACTACTACGACACTAACACTCCAAGAAGTGAGTCGAAAACCATTTATAAATTGAGTTTATGACATGCATATGCAAAATTACCATTCATTACATACAACAAGTCATCAACACACAACGACAACGAGGCTACATGTTGGATTATATATTAGTTCCAACAAAACATTCTAGTAAATACTAAAGTTTTCATCACACAACAAATAACAAGCAATGAAATGAACTTCAGCTCATCCACTCCTCGGCATTGGAAACACTTGCTTTGAACCAGAAGAGTTTCTCTGGGAAGGGCCAGCAACTGTCAATCTCGAGACCAACGCAACACTAATCATCCAAGCTGAAGCGGCCTATTTCATGACCCATATTGTGATAGCCACGGTAGGGAAGCATAGCAATGTCCGAGGTATAGATACAATTGCTTCTAATAAATGGTAGTAACGTTGTGTCAACAGCAGCTAGATCACCTTTCAAGAGCGAGTTTCCTCCAAGAGTATTGGTGCGACCATGGAGAAGGTGTTGGTGCTAGCACAGTAGTATCCATCTCAAATACCCTGCAACGGATGTTGGAATAGGTCTGGAGAGTGCGACCATGGGAGATAACACCCGCCTCCTTAGTCACATCAGCGGTGCCTTGTATACACATAAGAAGAGGTGGTCCATCGAAATAAGTTGCCAGGCACCACTGAGTACTCCTATATGGGTCCTCATGCTCGTGATCATCATCATCATCATCATCATCTCCCCCTTGGTTATAAACATTTTCACGTATAGGTGGTGGAATGTTCACAGGACCTTGGAAACACAAGAAGGTTAATTAGTAAAGGGAAACTAGCTAGCCCGCATGCATGTGGATGAAACAATTATAATTACGGTGGAAGACAAACGTACCAAAAGCATGATGATTCCATGCAAAAACAGTGCCACGAGTGGTGGCAGCAAATACAAGACCCTCATATTGAATTGCATCACAATACTCATCCGTGTATAGAAATTGATTTTTCAGCAATATCCATCGAGGCATGGAAGTAACAAAGGCAACAAGCTTGTCGAAGATAGCAACAACTTCATAGTTCGTGTAATCCCAAGAGCGGTTGGGAACTCGACAAATTGCTATCTTCCGTAGACGACAGTTACCATGATCGTATTTGAACTCACATAGATCATTTGTGTGCTCAACCTCTGGGCAGTCTGAGATTTTTGGTAGTGGAACCCGGTGACGAGTGTACACATTCACAAGTTCCCACTCATAGTTGTACCCAATATAAACAACCCAATTTTCATTTGCGCCTGCCCAAGCCTTACCCTCAAGAGATGGCATCTTAACATCACACGTATCATTATCAAGCGGCATCAACTTGCACAAGGCGAGGCTTCTGTCGTCCCCGCGCCAGTCAGCAGGGTCACGGCGAACAAGATAGGGGAGATCAAACCGCTCCTGGACCCTTGGGTTCCTTGTAATGATGTTATTAGTTGAGTCGAGAATGGTCTTGAACGAACCTACCATGCTAGCCGAGGTAATGATGTCGGACCGATCAATGAGTTCCTCCACCACGTCATCATTCAGATCAGGGCAAGAATAACGGGGTCATTTCCGGCTTGTTCCCTCCATGGAGAAGACAATCGAACAATGGTAGAAGGAAGGGTGAAGGCAAATGGAGGAGGGAGGAAGAGCATGCGACAACAGTTCCAAATTGAGAGGGAAAGGCGAAGAGTCAGTGGACGGTTTCCACGGTACATGAAGAGGTGCCCCGGCCTACATAGACGTCCGTTCGGAAATTGTACAAAAGGACTCATCGTCGTCTCACTGACGTGTGGAAACGGGACCACATGTCAACGAAACATGGTGTGTAATTTCTCATGCAAAATGCGATCTGGCCGCGTTGGCCCGAGGTGCCGCATTAGTTATCGACCTTTATTTTTTTAATGGCGTGTCGTTCAGTTTTGAAGCACGACTAACTGGTACTGTATGCAGAAAAAATATAAAGTACTCTACCACTACTCCACCTCTAGTACTAGTAGTATAAAAAAGATATATAGGCTGGAGCTTCAGCGCTTTCTTTCTCAGGGCTGCCCACTTGCTTCTCACACTATCACCCTCTCTCCAGATATAAAAAAACACGACCTCTCTCTCCATCCTCACCGGTGGTCACAGATCCGCCGGGGAAGAAAAGGACGTGCATCGTTGATGCACTCGTCGTCGGCGAGCTAGGTCACACACTGACAACAAGGCCGTCCTCTCAGACCTAGCGCCCGTGCGGGATGGCCTCCGTCCCCAAGCTCGCTGCTGTAGTGTGTGCGAAGGATGACGACCACGAGCGAAGCCACTTCCCGCCAACCCTCAGGTATGCTACCTCTTTTCGAACCATACCCTTGTTCTATTGCCCCATCTACCACGTCGCTGCATGTGGATCTTTTTCCACTCCACCATCTTCCGAATTTGCTATCCTCTGCTCTGCTGGTCATGCAGATGAAAACCTTAACTTTCACTATTAAAGGGAACCCTACTTCATGCAGACTAATCCATGTCTGTGTTGAATAAGGAAAGGAAGGGAGACCGTACTGTCCAAGAGACTAGGCATCGAACCCGCATCTAGGTTGAGAAGGGGAAAATCAGTAGCTAAAGATAACAAAAATGAAACATAATCCACATATGCTACCTGGATATTTGTTGCTCTAGGAAACCATACCTCCCTCACCACTCTATGCGTCCGTGGAGGTACATCATACTGGTGCGCCCACTGTCCGAATGGGCCTCCCATGCTCTTATTGCCACTTTTTTGTTGTTAGTATAACGCCAGTGGTCAAGTCAAGCAATGCTACTGCTAAAGTGACGCCACATTTAACTAATGCCGCATTTAGTCTAATGCCACCGGTAAATTTGAGCAATGCCATTTAATGTCACTTGATTGTTTCAGAGTTAGCTATTGATAGTGGATGTATTAAAGATTTTTCAGCTGAGGCATTCTAATGCTGTTGCACAACCAATATACCAACGATGAATCTTGTTACTACCTTCAGATTTTTGCACTGTTAATGCTTATAGATTACATACCTCACTTTCATGAGATAACTCAATTTTTTTGTACAGTGTCGAGAGGAAAGGTCAAGAGTGGGCTCCTCCTCCTCCGGCTGTTCTCTTGATTCGTTCAATCAAGGTTTTATATTTGATCGATTATCAAGATTGGGATAGCAATTTTTAGGTCCCACCGAGTTTGAAATGATATTTACCTTGAAGGTACATGGTTTGCAATTTTTTATACTGTCATTAGTTAATAATGCTAGTTACCTTCAGACTTTTGTATTTGGTTTAATGCTCTTGCACAACTAGTATACCAATGCTGAAACTTGTTACCTTTACATTTTGTATTGTTGATTCTTATAGAAACCTTCCAGTGCTAGAGCTTATGTAAATCTATTCAGTAAAACCATTGTATTGTACCCTGTAATAAAATAACTACTCTACTGTTGCACTAGCCACTGGATTAGTGTATATTTGTACTATTCGAATGGTGTTGCATTAGCGTATGGACATATATAATGTGTGGCAAGCTTTCCCAGATATGTGCTCAAGGAAACTACTACCTGTTTTTCTAAATACTAGAGGTTTGGGTACTTTAAATTGAACTGCGAAAATGTCTTATATTAAGGAACAGAGTGTGTAGAGTTCACTCAAATTATCCCGGTAAAGCTAGTCACACCTTTGTTAAAATTAATGTTCATTATGTTATCGGAGGAGGTCTGTATGTTTGTCTCTAATGCCTGTTGACTACATACCTGACATCATGATGTAATGTTAAGTCATTTCCTTTTGTACAGTGTCACTGAATTGTAAAGGCGGTGATGGCATTTTATTTTAGTTGAACTGCACGAAATATGCTTAAAAGAAGAGGAAAGGTCAGGAATGGCTCAATTTTTAAGAAAAAACTATGTATGCCTTCCTAGCATCAGCCGCTGTTGCCTTATTTATTCCTTTAAACAGGTGGTTAGAAACAGTCTTGCTACCTTTTCCCATTAAGAAATTGGATTGCTTATATTTGTGAGTCTATGCTTCAACTAGTGCCACTTTTATAGTAATCACATTTTCAATATCTATGCAAACAGGGATGCTCGATTTTAGTGGAACTGCACAAAAAGTCCAAATGGTTCAACATTAGGAGCATGTTTTGTTCCAAACCTTTATATCCAATTGGTGGCACTATGAGCTGTTCATTATGAAGGTACATGGTTTGCTACTATCTTGCTATTCTTTTTGTACTGTCATTAGATAGTCATACTAGTGGTTTGCATGTGAATTTATTAGCAGGGTGGACCTACATTGGAGGTGCAGGACATGATTCAATGATTGGATTCTCAATTTCGGTTGTATCGATTTCACCTCTTCCAGCACTGCGAACATGGATATCCTTGGTCTGATGAAGAATATGCGCTATATTTCTGCTCTTAACCAGAAAATCAATTCAGTATGAAATTGTCCAGGGCAAAACATGACTGTATCAAATTTTTCAGTGGAAAACATGACAGATGCTAAGAAGAAGAGACGTGTTTAAACCGAAAATACAAGGTAGGGTATATGTTTACTAGCTGCTTGATATTTGTGCAGACAGAGATGTCTGCCCATTGCTATTTGGCAAACAAACAAAGTGACCACAATTTTGGTTGAACTGCACGAGAGAATAGTATAGTCACTGCATGCAGTGCCATTTGAAAATAGACAGAAAGATTGGATAGTCACTTCATGGACTGCAGAAAAGATTGGATAGCCAACACTAGGTGCTTCATTGCTTTGGTCTGATTATACAATGGGCATCATTTTGCCTAAGTTAAAGTTTGTATTCCGAAAATAGTCTCGCCGTGTGATCAAGAGAAGACCAAATCATATTGCAGTGGATGTTCCTCCATCATGTGTGGTTCATTCTCATGGTTCCAGCTGTTGGTGAAACTAGTTACGTCTGCAAGAGGAATTGTAGACTTCACAAAAAAAATTGTCTTTCACTCTGTACTGAATGTTGGCCAAGAGAAGCATCCATGTTAGTAGGAAGAACATATGTTTTTTCTAGATCTTTGCTTTTGGAGCTACATATTTGTATACCATCTGTGAATCATTGAGATGCATTAACATGTTGATCTTATGTATGGGAATCATACTAGTTGGTTTTGAATTTGGGCTACTAATGTGAACATATTACAATGTCGGGCCTGTGAGTCTCGTGTGAACATTTCGAACGGATTGGCTCTTACTGTTGTGAACAACACGATCCTTATTTCTGTGTTCTCAGTGTTTACAAGTTACTAACAGTTCCTTATTTCTGTTCGCTCAGTGTTTACAAGTTACTGATCGATCACTAGCTAGCATACTAATGCGCTCCTGGCAGTTTTAGTTGTGACGCAAGATCCGAAGTGGCAGTTTTTTGAATAAAAATGCCTACCTCTAAAGAAACTGACAAGCTGCTCTGAAGAAAATGACATGCGAATCTGAAGAAACTGCCAGCAAAAACGTTCGCAAATGCCCTATCTCCCAGCGAACGTTCATTAGCAAATGTGATCGTACCTGTACACCATCCGACCTACTCGATCCTACATGTACACTATCCGACCTACTCGATCCTACACGGATAAATATCGGATCATGCACATACTACCTCCTTTCCGGTTTGCAGGGCTCAATTCAAAAAATGACCTACTCGGTCCTACACGAATAAATAGCGGATCACGCACGTACTACCTCCTTTCTGGTTTGTAGGGCTTAATTCAAAAATCTCACAAACCAAGGTAGATGATGAGTGGTGGAATCATGTTTGACAAGGAGGGAGTACCTCATCTGGATGATTCGAGTGCACTCGTTTGACCGTCATGCCGGCGTGCGACCCAGCACGGATGGGACACACCCCTGACGGGATAGGACAGGACGGGACGTCACAATCATAATTTCAGTTTTTCAAGTATTCCATGGTAAGCTGGCGCGCTAAGGCATGCCTGCTTATGCATTGAATTCCGATGACCGCGATGAACTCGCGTCTCCCACAACGTGCTGGTTCACCTACCTTCCTCCTATAATTACTATTTCCTGGACTTCTCCGGTGGCACCATCACCCAACTCGCCCTATCCTCATAATCCCCCACTGGCCCGACGTCGCTCGCCACTTATCCTCACTCTCACCACGTCCGCCATGCCCCTGCTCGTCCGCGATAGGTGACGCCAGAGGCGGTCACCGCCGGAACTAGTGTTTGGTTTTTCACCGGAAGGAATACGGAGGGAGGAGGCATTCTATCGGTCTTTAGATGGCAATGCGGAGTATGAGGAGCTGTTGGAGCACGACCGCCTGGCAGAGGAGCAGCGTATCACCGATTTGCACCGCGGGACATGGAGCAGGAGTGCACCGACACTCTGAGTCGGAGCAGAGCACCCGCAACTGGGCCGACTACATGGAGGCCGGCGCCCGGCAAATAGCCCTGGAGGCTGTCAGGCACGCACGCGTTCGCGGCGCCGAATTTTACTACAAGCTCGTCAAGTGGGTTTCCCTCTTAGAAGCCGAAGCTTTGGTGGACCACGCCGGCATGGAAAGGGCCAATGCGTGTGAGCAACGCGCCCTATCGCACCTCTGGCAAGTGCGAGGAGAGGCGGAGGACGTCGGTGCCGGCGTTTAGCGTGTACCGCAGATGGCGGCCGGCATCGTCTAGTTAGCTAAGAGTAAGTTAGCACTTGTACACTACTAGAGTATTAGTGGGAGTAGATCGTTAATTTGGCTATGATGGTTGTCAACGTGGAAGTTCAGTACTCTATATCTGGATCAGAGTTGTTAGTTTGCTCTGGATGTTGAACTTTCCGTTTGAACGTATGGAATGGGCTGTTATTTTTTTAAATGGGTTGTATTTGTCCACCACGGGTTTAGATGCTGACTTGTGGGCCTACCAGGTTGACGTGCACACAATCAGGAGATGATTGTACATGGAGAGGATGACAGCAGGGACCCAACAAGGTCATGGCAGTACGCAAGTAAGTGCCTCCATATTTCAAGCCAATAAAAATGGCTCCTCCTAATGCATTTCTCACATCTGGGTCCCATGCCATTGTCAACGTAGTCAATAAATGAGAGAATTGCACAACGAGCGGCTGACACCAGGGACCTAGCAGCTCGCCCAGTTATTTTTGTTTTGGGTTAATTTGATAAATGCCACTCCAAATCTAGTGATTCCGAGAAATGCCACTGCATTTTTTGAAGTCTGGAGTGGCGTTTTTCAAAGTTTGCAAAAATTGCAATGGCGTTTTTCAAAGTGTGCAAAAATTACAGTGGCATTTTTCAAAGTTTGGAAATTGCAGTGGCATTTTTATAAATCACCATAATTGGAGTGGCATTTATCTAATTTGTTTTTGAGACGGAAGCAAGGTGTCAACTGGGCTGTGCGGGGCACTCTGGCCTGTCTTGACAGCCTTTTCTTTTATGTTCACCACAGACCAGCCAGTAGTTTTTTTCTTTCTTTCTGAAAATGGCTAGCCTAGTTTTTTTTGTGATTTGTCAAGTAAGTCGCTTTGTCAGGCCTGTTGGGCTGCAAATCTTTCAAGACTAGGAGAGCTTCAATTGGCTGGCCGAGAAAATGGCCTATCAGCAATGAGAAATGGGTTTTACATTTTTAAAACACATCAAATCGGCAATTAGTTTCAAATTTCTTTTTTTAATTTCAAGATTTTAAATTGCATTAATTTTTATGTGTGGACAATTTGTTGGATTTTATATTGATATACATTTATTTTTAAAATCATTTTGAATGTGACTCGAAATTTCGGGATTAAAAACAGTTCAGACAGCACCGAAATATGCAAAATTTCATATAATATTTTAACCTTGGCCACAATATGGGCTGTAATGTTAACAAAAAGAATATGGGCTCCAAAAAAACCCTTAAGAATTAGCAAATGGGCTGTAAATTATTAGAAATCGTGGCAGATGGGATGTATGTTGTTTTCCACATATTTGAGGCTTTCCTAAAAGAAGGTTGACGCACAAGCAGTGACTTTGGATATCCATCCAACGACCGTCGTGCTTCTTCAATATCTACTCTTCCTGCTCCAGCCGCTCAAACAAGCGCCGGCGGGACTGCCTGCCCCTCCTCCCGCGGCCGGCTATGCTACCGCGCAGGCCTCACCGCCCCACCATACTCCCATCGCTGACCTAGCCTTCCCTCTACTCACCCACACCTATTGTTATTCTCCGGCGACGGCAGACGAATCGGTAAACCCTCGTACTCCCTCCGCATGGGAAACAACTGCCGAGTCTTCCCTGGCTCCGTGTCGTTCCCTTCCTAGGCCTCGCCGTCGTCCACCGCCCTGGTGCTCTCGGTGCGGCATGGTCAACGTGGTTAACGACCGACATGCATCTAAGTGGACTGTATGTGGAGAGGCTGACAGCTGGGTCCACGGCCGCATGCAAGGAAATGTCTTCTTATTATGCGCAAAATAATGATTCCTCCACCTGACATCTGGGACCCATCGAAATGACCTATGTATTTCATGAAAAAAAATTCCTGCCGCTGACAGCTCGGACCCACCAGCTATATCCATCCAACGGCCGTAGTGCTTCTTCAACCTCTGGTCTTCTTGCTCCAGCCGCCCAAAGCAGCGCTGGTCATGCCGCCTGCTCCTGCCTCCCATGGCCGGCTGTGTTGCCGCAGAGGCCTCACCGCCCCCCTACTACTACCACCGCTGGCAAGGCCGTGCGGCGACGGCAGGCTCACACCACAGCCGAACCAGCCAACCGTCGTACTCCTGTCCGCGTGGGCTTCCACTGCCGCATCTTCCCCGGCTCCACGTCGTCCCCTTCCTAGGCCTCGCCGTCGTCCACCGCCTTGGTGCTCTCGGCACGACGTGGTCAATGTGGTCAACGACCGACTTCCATCAAAAGAGTACTGTACATGGAGAGGCTGACAGCTGGGTCCACATCCGCAGTAAGGAAGTGCCTCCTTATTACGCGGAACATAATGATTCCTCCACCTAACAGCAGCGACTCACCGGATGGGCCACCGTATTTCACGAAAAAAACATTTTTCCCCTAACTGCTAGGACCCACCAGCTACATCTTCGCATGCAAGGAAGTGCGTCCATATTACGTGCAAAAAATTGATTCGCCCCCATGACTGCTGGGACCCACCAGCTACATCTTCGCACGCAAGGAAGTACCTGATAGTCGGGACCCACCTGGTCGAAGCGTACGTAGCGTTGTCATTCTGGTCACGAACGTGTATGTACATACTGGTCGATGTAGAGGCACACATGTGCCGTAGTAGAGGCACGCACGTAGGATGTACACGTACGTACAACGGCCAGGGTGCAAGAAAGTAAATATGGCCACATACATACATATGGGCGGGGTGTCGAACGCCTACTCACACATACGTATGGCCAGGGCTCTTGTACATGGCTGGGTAGGAACGGAGAAACCGCGTCGGCGTCGTGTTCATGGGGAGGCAACAAAATGCGTCGTGTTCATCGCGAGGCAACAGAACGCGTGCTGTTCATCGGGAGCCAACCGGCTTGGACGGAACAGCCGATGGAAACGAGGCCCGGCGTACCGCAGAACGAAGGAAACAACCTTGTGTTTGACCGGCCATGGTCGAAACGGGATCCTGTTCATCGAGAGGGGTCTGGCGTACCACAAAATGGACGAAACGGACCTCCTAGGGTCGAAACAGGGTCCTGTTGATCGGGAGGGGTGTGGCGTACCAGAAAACGGAGGAAACGGACTTGTGTTGAAGCGCTATGGTCGAAATGGGGGTCCTATTCATCGGGAGGGGTGTGGCGTACCTGAAAACGGGACTCCACGGGATACTGTTCATCTCAACTATCGACCTTCTCCAGCCTCCACGGGCTACTGTTCATCCACCGTCGACCTCCTCCAGCCTCCACCTGCGACTGTTCATCCACGAGCTCCTGTTCATCCAGCCTCCACCGCGCGCTCCTCCACCAGCTACTGTTCAACCAGCCCTCTCCAGGGGGTCCTGTTCAACCACCCCTCCATGGGCTACTGTTCATCCAGCCCTCCACGGGGTCATGTTCATCCACCGGCTCGATCAATCAGGGTACTGTTCATCCAGCGGCAACAGCCTCTACCACCACGGGGTCCAGTTCATACAACCCCCCACCGGGAACTGTTCATCCAAACCCCCCAATAACGCTCACTGTTCATCCAGAGGCAGCATCGATTGGCTTCAGATAGCAGCAGTAGCGAAGGAATCACTCGGATTTAGTTAACAGCAAGGGATTGATCGATCGCTTGGGTTCAGTAACGCGTAGCCTGCAGTGTAATCGCTCGGGTTCAGTTAGAGCCCAACGCCTCGCTCGAGTTTAGTTAGAGCCCAATGCCTCGCACACACGGATGTACATACGAGAGAAAAGCGCATCGCTCGGCCCCGACCACTCACCGTAATCGGGAACTCCCCGATATTTTCCTCGCCCTCGCTTCTACCACGGTTTTTTCCGTCATGGACGGCCCAAAGAATGTCATGCAGCTGCGTCTCTGGCCCGCCCAGGACAAAAAGCCCATTTTATGTCATGATTTTTTGTCATAGAAGTAGGATCCCACCACATCTATGATGGTACCGGGTTTTGTCACAATTATCGTCATAGAAGTGTCATAAGTATGATAGAAAAAAATTCCGTTCTGCCCACAATGTCACGAATGTGTCTTTTGTTGGTTGTGATAATTCCCGAGGAACATAGCGGGCACGGAAAGCAACTTGGAACTCCAGTCAGGTAATGACTGTTCCAACAGGTAATGAACGCTTGTGACTGTCCCACCATTCAACAGCGGGACCCTTTCGAAAATAGGAAGATTGTGTCAAGATCAAGATGAAATTTTTCACTCAAGTTTTTGACATTTTCAGACTTATAGTAACTTTTAATACAATCATATTCAAGCTCTAGTCCCCCATCACCTCCTATATCTAGCTTCATTGCTCAGAATTCTTATCGGTTTCATCTAATAATTTCCAATATTGTTCAACAGTTTGATCCATAAAATCTCCATTGCTGGTAAGATATAATGTCTTTTTACATTCATTCTCTAGTCCTCCATAAAAGAAATGTATAAGTAGTGATGAAGAAAAATCATGATGAGGACAAGTACGTATTAGAGAGGTGTACCTTCGATGACCCTTAAAAAGACTTTCACCTAGTTTTTGGTTGAAGTTCACAATCATGTGTCTCGCTCCATAAGTCTACCATTGCGTGTAGAAGCGATCTAAGAATGCACTAGACAATTTTTCCCATGTGTCAAAAGTACCAGCATGATGATTTAATAGCCAATCTTTTGCTCTGGTAGATAATGAAAAAGTGAAAAGCTTAAGTTTCATTCCATCTAGAGTAAAAGCTTTTAATTTAAACACTATGCATAGCTCTTGAAATTTCTGCAAATGTTTTCCTCTGTATCATCACCTGTGAATGTCTTATCGCGCAGCATACCGATTATTATCGGATCAATTTCCCAACTCCCTTCGGGTGTTGGTCCCAAAGGTTTAAACATTCTCTCTAAAGCCTTCCCTCTTGCAAGACTGCCAATGCCATGTACAAACATCTCGGTAGGCATGATGAGTACATTTAAAAAGAACTAAGATAACAACTGATACGTCCATTTTGCATCATGCTTTTACATCGATATTTATTGCATTATGGGATGTTATTACACATTATGTCACAATACTTATGCCTATTCTCTCTTATTTTACAAGGTTTACATGAAGAGGGAGAATGCCGGCAGCTGGGATTCTGGGCTGGAAAAGGAGCAAATATTAGAGACCTATTCTGCATAGCTCCAGAAGTCCTAAAACTTCACGGAAGTTATTTCCAGAATATATAAAAAATACTGAGCGCAAGAAGTACCAGAGGGGGGCCACCCACCAACCACAAGGGTGGGGGCGCGCCCTACCCCCTAGGGATGCCCCCTGCCTCATGGGCCCCCTGGTGGCGCTCCGATGCCCATCTTCTGCTATATGAGGTCTTTCGTCCGAGAAAAAAATCATAAGCAAGCTTACGGGATGAAACCCCGCCGCCACGAGGCGGAACCAATCTAGGGCTCCGGCGGAGCTATTCTGCCGGGGAAACTTCCCTCCGGGAGGGGGAAATCATCACCATCGTCATCACCAACGATCCTCTCATCGGGAGGGGGTCAATCTCCATCAACATCTTCACCAGCACCATCTCACACTAGTAGAAAAAGGGTCAAACGTGAAGCACATTATTGCCGATTTGAATTTGAGCCGGCACTAATGTGTACATTAGTGCCGGTTCCAATGGCTAGCCGGGCCGCTCTCGTTAGTACCGGTTCGTGGCGAACCTTTAGCACCGGTTCGTGCCACGAACCGGTACTAAAGTGAGTGGTGGCAGGATGTTGTCAGTCCGGGGCCCCTCCAGCACCTTTAGTACCGGGTCGTATCACGAACCGGTACTAAAGGTCGTCCTACATAGACCCTTCGTCCACCCGAGCTCGCTCTGTTCTTCCCCTTTCCCCTCTCTTCTCTGTTCTTTTCCCTCTTCCTCTCAAGCTCATCACACATTTTGCCCAAGATTTGAAGGCCCCCATCCATTCAAATGATCACAAAGGTTAGAAACTTTTTCCTTTCATCTCTCATTGCTAGATTAGCTTGTGCAATGCTTTATATAGTGATTGATTTTTGAGTTTAGTAATTTGGGAGGAATTATATATATGTGCTAGTATTTGATTTATATGCAATTTGAGGTTAAAAATAACACTTAGTTTTGCATATGTAGGTGTGGTTTACTTAGTACCTTCTAAATCTCCGTCGTAACCACCGTCGATCGCTCGCAACGTCCCGTCGCCGACACCACCTTGTGGTGAGCCTCTTGTTCATGAAGTTTTATATAAAAAAATGATGTTTGTGTGATTTGGATATATAGTTACTCGTATAATTATCTTACCCATACATGGTTTGTTATGCATAGTGCCATGGTTTTGATATCCGTCCCCGTCGGCCCTCGTCCGGGTTATGATTCGGATGTGGTATATTCTCTTTTAAAACTATTCATTGCATTTCGTGTTTATGACAAATTATGCCCATCAAGTTGACATAGATATTTGTATGTAGGAGGTAGTTGAACCCGAAATTCCAACCGACCCTATTGTCGAGAGGTTAAATTTAGTTGAAAGAGAAAATGAGGATTTGAAGGAAAAATTGAAAAGAATTGAGGGGAAGAAGATGGAATTGGAGTTGCATGTTGCCGATGTCGTCGATGATCACAAGATTAAGATGGAGAAAATGCGCTTGAAGATTAGAAAGATTAGAAAATATGTCATTCATAGTGAGGCTTGGTATCATTATGCTGTTGGATCAATTGTTACCTTAGTTGCGATCTTGATCGCATTTGTTGTTGCATTTAAATTCTTTAGCTAGAGAGTTATTTGTTTTTTGCATTTAAGTGTTGTATGATCTTTATGTATGAACTTTATGTATTGTATTAATTTGATGTTTTCGGTGCTGTGTATTGAAGATGAGCCGACAATGGATGTACAATGACCGATGCTCTCCCGAGTTCATTAATGGCGTGCGTACTTTTCTGCTTGTGGCTGAGGCAAACAAGCGAGCGGATGATTTTATGCATTGTCCATGTGCTGGCTGTAAGAATGGTCGCAATTACTCTATGTCAAGAACCATTCACGTCCACCTGTTTGAGTCTGGTTTCATGCCCCACTATAATGTTTGGACCAAGCATGGAGAAAGAGGGGTTATGATGGAAGACAATGAAGAAGAAGAGGACGACGACAGCTATCCTGGCCATGGGTTCCCTGAATACGATGATACAACAATGAGGGAAGAAGCTGAGCCGGTAATGCGGGAAGAAGCTGAGCCGGCAATGCGGGAAGAAGCTGAAGAAGAGGCATCTGATGAGCCCGTTGATGATCTAGGTCGGGCCATTGCCGATGCAAAGAGAAACTGCGCAAGTGATTTGGAGAAGAAGAAGTTGTAGCGCATGTTAGAGGATCACAAAAAATTGTTGTACCCGAATTGCGTAGGTGACAAGAAAAAGCTGGGCACCACACTGGAATTGCTGCAATGGAAGGAAGAGAATGGTGTATCTGACAAGGGATTTGGAAAGTTGCTGGTAATGATAAAGGATATGCTTCCAAAGGACAACGAATTGCCCGATAGTACGTACCAAGCAAAGAAGGATGTCTGCCCTCTAGGGTTAGAGGTGCAGAAGATACATGCATGCCCTAATGATTGCATCCTCTACCGCGGTGAGTACGAGGATTTGAACGCATGCCCGGTATGCGGTGCATTGCGCTATAAGATCAGCCGCGATGACCCTGGTGATGTCGAGGGCGAGCGCCCCAGGAAGAAGATTCCTTCCAAGGTGATGTGGTATGCTCCTATAATACCACGGTTGAAACGTTTGTTCCAAAACAAAGAGCATGCCAAGGCGATGCGATGGCATAGAGAAGACCGTAAGAAAGACGAAAAGTTGAGAGTACCCGCTGACGGGTCGCAGTGGAGAAAAATCGAAAGAAAGTACGGGAAGGAGTTTGCAGATGACGTAAGGAACATATGGTTTGGTCTAGGCGCAGATGGCATTAATCCTTTTGGGGAGCAGAGCAGCAACCATAGCACCTGGCCTGTGACTCTATGTTTGTATAACCTTCCTCCTTGGTTGTGCATGAAGCGGAAGTTCATTATGATGCCAGTGCTCATCCAAGGCCCTAAGCAACCCGGCAACGACATTTATGTGTACCTAATGCCATTAGTTGAAGAACTCTTACAACTATGGAATGGAACAGGTGTACATGCGTGGGATGAGCACATGGGGGAAGAATTTGACCTAAAGGCGTTGTTGTTCGTGACCATCAATGATTGGCCTGCTCTCAGTAACCTTTCAGGACAGACAAACAAGGGATACCGCGCATGCACACACTATTTGGACGATACCGACAGTATATATTTGGCTAATTGTGAGAAGAATGTGTACCTGGGACATCGTCGATTTCTTCCGAGCAGGCATCCCGTAAGAAAGAAAGGCAAGCATTTCAAAGGTGAGGCGGATCACCGGACGAAGCCTCGCCATCGTACTGGTGCTGATGTACATGATATGGTCAAGGATTTGAAGGTGGTCTTTGGAAAGGGTGCTGGTGGACAACCTGTTCCGAATGACGCTGACGGACGCGCACCCATGTGGAAGAAGAAATCTATATTTTGGGACCTGCCCTATTGGAAAGACCTAGAGGTCCGCTCTGCAATCGACGTGATGCACGTGACGAAGAATCTTTGTGTGACCCTGCTTGGCTTCTTGGGCGTGTATGGGAAGACAAAAGATACACCTAAGGCACGAGAGGACCAGCAACGTATGCACGGAAAAGACGGCATACATCAGGGTCATGCAAGCTACGCTCTTACCAAAGAAGAGAAGGAAATCTTCTTTGAGTGCCTGCTTAGTATTAAGGTACCGTCTGGCTTCTCGTCGAATATAAAGGGAATAATAAACATGGCAGAGAAAAAGTTCCAGAACCTAAAGTCTCATGACTGCCACGTGATTATGACGCAACTGCTTCCGGTTGCATTGAGGGGGCTTCTACCGGAAAATGTTCGATTAGCCATTGTGAAGCTATGTGCATTTCTCAATGCAATCTCTTAGAAGGTAATCGATCCAGAAATCATACCAAGGTTAGAGAATGATTTAGTGCAATGTCTTGTCAGTTTCGAGTTGGTGTTCCCACCATCCTTCTTCAACATCATGACGCACGTCCTAGTTCACCTATGCGAAGAGATTAACATTTTGGGTCCTGTATTTCTACACAATATGTTCCCCTTTGAGAGGTTCGTGGGAGTCTTAAAGAAATATGTTCATAACCGTGCTTGGCCAGAAGGAAGCATCTCCAAGGGTCAGGAAAATGAGGAGGTCATTGAGTTTTGTATTGACTTTATTCCTGACCTTAAGCTGATTGGTGTTCCTGAATTGCGGCATAAGGGTAGACTGGATGGAAAAGGCACGCTAGGAGGGGAACAAATAATATGTATGGACAGACATTCTCTCACTGAAGCACACTACACAGTTCTACAGAATTCTGCCTTGGTGGCTCCGTATATGGATGAACACAAGAATTTGCTACGCTCCAAACACCCGAAGCGGTCTGATGACTGGATTACATGTGAACAAACCAGGAGTTTCGCCAGCTGGTTGCAGACGCGTACCATGCATGACAGCTCTATTGAAGATGACCTGTACTTGCTGTCCCAGTTACCATCTTCGAATATAATGACTTTCAAAGGGTACGAGATAAATGGTAATACATTTTACATGATCACCCAACATAAGAAGAGCACCAACCAAAACAGTGGTGTCCGCTTTGATGCAGAAACCAAGACAGGAAAGGAAACATATTATGGTTATATACAGGACATATGGGAACTTGACTATCGACGTGGTTTGAAGGTCCCTTTGTTTCGGTGCAAATGGGTCAATATGACACAAGGCAGGGTAACGGAAGATCCGCCGTACGGAATGACAATAGTGGATCTCAACAATCTTGCGTATGCAAATGAACCATTCGTCCTAGCCAATGATGTGGCACAGGTTTTCTATGTGAAGGACATGTCTACCAAGCCAAGAAAAAGAAAAGATAAGGAAGCGAATGCATCGTACGATGAGCCAAAGCGGCACATAGTTCTTTCTGGGAAGAGAAACATCGTGCGAGTGGATGACAAGACAGACATGTCAGAAGATTATGAAAAGTTTGATGAAATTGCTCCATTCACAGTGAATATTGACCCGAGCATCCCATTAAATGATGAAGATTTTCCATGGTTACGGCGCAAAGGGACACACGCGAAGAAAAAGTTTCACACCCAAAGATCTGGGATGTGATCGGCTTCACTATCATCACTTTCTTCTGTGTTTCACACCCAGGAGGGAATCTCTGTAATAGTTAGGGTAGTTATGTGTTTTGGCATTTGAAACACAAAGAAATTTTATGTGCAAACAAATTCTTTCATGCCTTTACTGATTTTTAAAGTTAAGTTATTCACAAACTAGTGATTCACACTAATTTCAAATAATTCAAAATTTAAACTATTCAAATTTGAAAACTACGGGCACTAACAGAAAGTTTGTAATTTTTTGTACCTAAAGCAAAAATATTCACAAAGAAACTCTAAATACACAAAAAAACAACTCAAAAATAAATAAAGCCAAAAAAATAAAAAAGCCCGCCTACTGGGCCAGAGCGGCCTGCATACGACTAGAATCCCAACCTGTTGTTGGGCCAGGATGCAGGCCCGCAAAGGCCCAGTAGGCCCACAGGGCAGCACAGAACATGTAGGCCCAGTAGGCATGCTTTGGAGAGGAGCTCGAGAGAGCTACCGCACGGGGGGGGGGGGTTATAAACCAGTGCGGACGCCCCTCGGCTAGCGAGGTGGGACTAAACTTGCCGCACCGCACCTTGCCAGCGCACCCCCTTTAGTACCGGGTGGTGGCTCCAACTGGTACTAAAGGCCCCCCCTTTAGTACCGGTTGGAGCCACCACCCGGTACTAAAGGGTGTGTGGTTCCCGCCGCTTGGCCTGACCAAAACAGGCCTTTAGTACCAGTTGGTGGCTCCAACCGGTACTAAAGGTCCATCCTATATAAATAAACACTTCAAAAATTTCAATTTCTCATCTGCTTCTTCTACTCTGCCCCGTTGCCCGCTGCCCCCGTCTCCATATCCCTCGTCGCCACCCCCGTCGCCGCCCCGTCGTCCCCGTCGTCACCGCCGCGCCGTCTCGGCCCGTCCCGCGTCGTCCCCGTCCCCATCATCGTCGCCCCGTCCCCGTCGTCACCGCCCCGTCCCTGTCCCTGTCGTCGCCATCCCCGTTGTCGCCGCGCCCGTCGCCGTCCCCGTCGCCTCTCGCCTCGCAGGTGAGCACACACACACATACATTTTTTTTAGTTTTTTAGTTATAGAAATAGTTATAAAAATGTTAGAAATTTTTCTTTTTTTAGTTATAGAAATAGTTAGTTATATAGCATTGTTAGAAATTGTAGCGACCAGACCTCAAACGGTCCAATCTCTGTGCTCTGGTGTCATCCCTGGATCAGTAATGCTGACACTACACAGTACTCGGAGGATTTATAACAGAGTAGCAATCACACACTTATTACATCGAGTGTCTCAATAGAGAACTTAGTACAATAAACATGGCTTAAGGCCATCTAATAACAATAACAGCGGAAGGCTTGGAAGATAAGCGAGTCCATCAACTCCAACAGCATCACTGAGTATAGAATCACGACCTAAAAACTCCTTAATCGTCGTCTGAAAAGTCTGCAACATTAACGTTGCATCCCGAAAATGGGTCAGCACATGGAATATGCTGGCAATGTAACACATAGAGAGTAATGGAATGAAACAACTATTCTATATGCATATTTGGCTGGTGGAGAGCTCTATGGTTACAGTTTTTGTGAAAAGCCAAATTTTCCCTACTACAAAGGAATAAATTTATTTAACTATCATGGTGGTTGCTAAACATTGAGAATGGTTGACAACATTCTCAATCCCAATTAAACATCATTAAACAAAACCCAACCAAATTAATTTAGGGTAACATGTTGAGATTCACATGATAATCCAGGTACTAGATACTCAAGATGTCCATAACCGGGGACACGGGCAACCATGATTAGTTTGTACACTCTGCAGAGGTTTGCGCACTTTTCCCCACAAGACTCGATCGCCTCCGTTTGGTTTCTCGCACTACATGGTGTTTGAGAAGACGGATGACCGAGACATAGTCTTTCAGAAGCGCTAGCACCTTACGATCGGGTAGACCATACCACCTACATCTGCTAGTCTACCACTGTAAGAGTTCACATGACTTAGTCAACTATGTTAGAGCCCATAATAGCTTGTGGCTGCACACGGAAGTTTTTAGCATGAAAAATCTCATGATCCCTTTGAGCCTGGGTGGCGGTCCAAAAGAAAACAGGCAAATCCTGGATTACCCAGGTGCCTCAATCCACCCAGATATGTGTTTAAGTTGCCACCTTAGATAAACCATTAATTAACAAACTCACATCTGTCATGGATATCACTCACCCAATCCACATCTACTAGCATATCATAGCAATAATAAGCAAACGTAGAAGTAACTCCCAAAGATTTGTTAATAAACAGGTAATAGGTACTACCTCAACTACTTCCTATCCCACAATTTAATTAGATCCTAATCATGCAATGTTTGAGGATTTGATCTAATGCAATAAAACTGGGTAGTAGGAAAGGTATGATCAAGTGTTACTTGCCTTGCTGATGATCCGTGAAACCTAGAGATTCGAAGTAACAGGCGGCGCACTCCGGGTATTCTATCGCAGACAAACAACAAGCATACAATAAGTACTCATCTAATGCATAGGTAAAACTCAAGTAAGAGATCTAACCAGAAAGTTCAACTTAAGAACTCTGGTTTGCAAAAAGAATCAAATCGAACAAAGCAACGAAAGTCAAACGGCGAAAGAAAACAACTTCGTTCTACTAATCTGGATTTAAGGCAATTTTTATAGTGGTAAAAACTTGTTTAAGTTAGTTATACGGATAGAGGGTTTCGAGATGAAACTCCAGGCGCTTGAATCGCCTGATTCCGATAAACGAGCGAAAAGTTATACTAAAACGAAAATCGGATCAGAAATCACGATCAAAAAATTATCGCGGAAAATCCGAGAAAAGAAAAACGACGAACAGATTAACGAACGAACGTTCGTTAACCGGATCTAAACGACGAATACGTTCGTTAAAACGAACGAACGAGCGAACGCTCGCTATTTAACCTAAACTGAAAAAAAACCGATCTAAATAAAAAATGGAAACTAGTTTTTCGAGAAAAACGGCGGCACAGAGATCGAGGCACCTTGGGCGGCGGACCGGCGGCGGTGGGGTCCGACAAGGCGGCGGCAGGGTCCGGCGAGGCGGCAGCGGCGGCGGCAGCGTTGGCGGTTGCGGGCGGCGGCGGCGGCGGGCGGTGCGGGGCTCGAGGGTGGGCGGGGCTGGTGGCTAGGGTTTGGCCCGGGGCTGGGCTGCGGCTCATAAAGCCTGCCGGGCCAGGAGTCCTAGTCGGACACAGCCCGGTTAGGTCGGTGCGTGTTTTTTTTAAAAAAATTAATGACGCACAGAAGAAAAATAAAAAGAAATACTAAACGGACTCCAAAAATCCCGAAATAAATTTTCCCGGGCTTCTAAAATCAAGCCGCACAAGGTGAACATTTATTTGGGGCCTAAATGCCATTTTGAAAAACGCACATTTTTCCTAAATTCAAATAAAATACCGAAAAACTCCGAAATAAAATCTTACTTGATTTTATTATTAAATCCTCAATATTTCTTTATTTTGGGAAAGTCATTTTATTCCCTCTCTCATATTTTTGTAATAGAAATAATTGATGATAAATAATTAAAATCAAATGATCCTATTCTCAATTTTTGAGAAAACTCAAATATGAAAATAACGAAATCCCCAACTCTCTCTGTGGGTCCTTGAGTTGCGTAGAATTTCTAGGATCAAAATCGAAAGCAAATAAAATATAATATGCAATGATGATCTAATGTATAACATTTCAAATTGAAAAATTTGGGATATTACAAACCTACCCCCATTAAGATGAATCTCGCCCTCGAGATTCGGGTTGGCTAGAAAATAGGTGAGGGTGGTCCTTGAGCAAATCTTCCTCTCACTCCCAGGTGGCTTCGTCCTTCGTGTGGTGGCTCCACTGAACCTTACAAAACTTGATAACCTTGCTGCGAGTGACTCGACTGGCAAACTCGAGAATCTTAACTGGTTTCTCCTCATAGGTCAAATTGTTATCCAACTGGATTGCTTCCAATGGCACTGTATCCCTCAACGGTATGTCAGCCATCTCCGCGTGGCACTTCTTCAACTGAGAAACGTGGAACACATCATGAACTCCTGACAATCCTTCGGTCAATTCCAACTTGTAGGCCACTTCTCCCATACGCTCCAAAACTCGATATGGTCCTACAAACCGTGGTGCTAACTTTCCCTTAACTCCAAAATGCTTTCTTCCCCGAAGTGGTGATACTCGAAGATAAGCTCTATCTCCAACTTCGTAAACTGTCTCCTTGCGTTTAGAATCTGCATAACTCTTCTGTCTGGACTGGGCTATCTTGAGTCTATCGCGAATCAACTTCACCTTCTGTTCAGACTCTATAATCAAGTCAGGTCCAAACAACTGGCGGTCTCCAACTTCGTCCCATGACAATGGTGTCCTGCACCTCCTTCCGTACAAGGCTTCGAAAGGGGCCATCTTCAAACTGGTTTGGTAGCTATTGTTATAAGAGAACTCTGCATATGGCAAATTGTCGTCCCAACTAGATCCATAATCTAGCGCAGAAGCTCTCAGCATATCCTCCAAAATCTGATTGACTCTCTCGGTCGCCTGGTTCCCAAAGTTTCGTGGAACTGCTTCCAGAACTTTGAGGTAAACTGGGTTCCTCTATCTGATACGATACTCCTTGGAACTCCATGCAGACATACTATCCTGGTCATGTATATCTTTGCCAACTTAGCACTGGTGTAAGTGGTCTTTACCGGGATGAAATGAGCTACCTTTGTCAAACGATCGACTACAACCCAAATCGAGTCATAGCTTGAACATGTTCTGGGCAATCCTATAATAAAATCCATGCCTAGCTTATCCCACTTCCATTCGGGTATCGGCAATGGTTGTAGCAATCTTGCTGTCCTCTGATGCTCTGCCTTCACTCTCTGACATACATCACAAACTGCTACGTACTCTGCAATATCCTTCTTCATTCCGGTCCACCAGAAAATATCCTTCAAATCCAAATACATCTTGGTATTTCCTGGGTGAATCAAATATGGTGAATCATGTGCCTCTTGCAGTATCAACTTCCTGATCTCCGGGTCATTGGGCACGTAAACACGGTCTTCAAACCATAGGGTATCATGCTCATCCTCACAAAATACCTTAGCCTTTCCTTTGCTAAGTTTCTCCTTAATAGAAGCAATCTCCTTGTCAGTCCTTTGGGCTTCTCTGATTTTATCCATCAATGTAGATTGAATCTCCAATGCTGCCACATAGCCTCTCGGGACTATTTCTAAACATAACTCTCGAATATTTTTGACTAACTCCCTTGGTAATTCTCCCGTCATTAAGGTGTTGACATGACTCTTATGGCTTAATGCGTCGGCTACTACATTAGCCTTTCCGGGGTGATAATGCAATTTCATATCATAATCCTTGATGCGCTCCAACCATCTCCTTTGTCTGAGATTCAACTCCTTCTATGTGAAAATATACTTCAAACTCTTATGATCCATATACACCTCGCAATGGTTTCCAATCAGAAAATGTCTCCAAGTCTTCAGTGCATGCACTACGGCTGCTAACTCCAAATCATGCGTAGCATAATTCAACTCATGAGGCTTAAGCTGTCGTGAGGCATATGAAACAACTCTCCCTTCCTGCATAAGCACTGCTCCAAGTCCTCGACATGAAGCGTCGCAATACACCTCATAATCCTTGGTCTGGTCTGGCAAAATCAACACTGGTGAAGTAACCAAACGTTTCTTCAACTCCTGGAAACTAGCCTCACATTCCTCCGTCCATATGAACTTGGTATCTTTCTTCAACAACTCCGTCATAGGCTTCACAATCTTTGAGAAATTCTCAATAAATCTCCGGTAGTATCCTGCGAGTCCAAGAAAACTCCGGATCTCTCCAACTGTTGTTGGTGCTTCCCAATTGGTCACAGTGATAACCTTTGTGGGGTCAACTGCTATTCCTTCTCCGGATATAACGTGTCCGAGGAATCCTACTTCCTTCAACCAAAACTCACATTTGCTAAACTTGGCATATAATTGATGTTCCCTGAGCTTTCCAAGAACCAAACGCAAATGTTCCTTATGCTCCTCTTCATTCTTTGAGTAAACCAGGATATCATCAATGAACACTATGACGAACTTATCCAAAAACTCCATAAAGACTTTGTTCATCATGTTCATAAAATATGCAGGTGCGTTAGTCAGACCAAATGACATAATGGTATACTCATACAGCCCATACCTGGTGGTAAAAGCCGTCTTGGGTATATCCTGTTCCTGAATCTTCAACTGGTGGTATCCTGATCACAAATCGATCTTGGAAAATACCTTAGCTCCTTGCAATCGATCAAACAGATCATTGATCATCGGTAGTGGGTACTTGTTCTTGATTGTTACTTCATTCAATCCTCGATAATCAACAATCATCCTTAACGATCCATCCTTCTTTTCCACGAGAAGTACTGGCGATCCCCAAGGTGAAGAACTTGGGCGAATATAACCTTTATCCAGTAACTCCTTAATTTGCTTCTTAATCTCCACCAAATCCTTTGCAGGCATCCTGTATGGTCTCTTCGATATTGGCCCTGTGCCTAGCAATAGCTCAATCAAAAACTCAATGTCCCTATCTGGTGGCATGCCTGGCAACTCCTCTGGAAATACATCAGGGAATTCCTTTACCACTGGTACTTCCTCATGCACAACTCCTGTTAAGCAATTTACTTGAGTCCTCTTTGGCACATGTCAGGATACATACTTGATCCTTCTCCCTTCTGGGTGGTAAGCAAAATTGACTTACTAGCACATTCAATATTACCTTCATACTTTGATAACCAATCCATGCCTAATATCACATCCAATCCTTGGGATTCCAATACTATTAGGTCTGAGGGAAAAACATAGTTACCAATCCTTAATGGTAACCGATCACACCATCGACTAGCCATATATTCTGCTCCAGGTGAGGTTACTAACATGGGTGACCTAAGGGCTTGGGTTGACAGGTTATACTTATCCACAAATCCCCTTGAGATGTATGAAGCGATGCACCAGTATCAAAAAGAACGAGTGCAGTAAATGACTTAACCAAAAACTTACCTATTACTGCATCAGGCTGAGCTTCAACCTCCTCCACGCTAACGTGGTTCACCTGTCCCCTATTGAAAGGGTTCGGCTTCTTCCCAGAGCTTCCATTGCTATTTCCATTTTGTAATTCAGGACATTCATTGGCATAATGTCCGGTCTTCGAACACTTAAAGCAAGTGACTTGGCTCAGGTCTTTCTTGGCTGGGGTTGATGGGTTGGTACGGTTCTGGCCATTGCTTCCTCCATTATCATTTCCATTCCTGGGGCCATTGTGATTGTGCAAGCTACCTCCTCCATGGGTATGCTGAAAATGTCCTCCCGGTCTAGGGGTAAAACATGGCTTCTGTTAAGTTCCTGAATTGTACTTTCCTTGTGCATACTTCCTCTTGCGACTTTCAATTTGCTGCTGCTTCCCTTCAATAATAAGAGCACGATCTACCAACTCCTGGTAGTTGTTGAAGGTTGCTACCATCAACTGCATGCTCAACTCATCATTCAGTCCTTCCAGAAACTTCTCCTGCTTAGCTGCATCCGTAGCAACGTCATCTGGGGCATAACGTGCTAATTTACTAAAGTCCTCCACGTACTGGCCAACTGTCCGTCCTCCTTGGCGCAAGTTGTGAAACTCACGCTTCTTCATGGCTATAGCTCCTGCTGAAACATGGGCAGTATGAAAAGCCTGCTGAAACTGGTCCCATGTGATAGTGTCGACAGGGAAAGTGGCTATGAAATTCTCCCACCATGATGCTGCGGGTCCTTCAAGCTGATGTGCGGCAAACTTCACCTTCTCCGCATCCGTGCATCCTGCTGTGGTCAACTCTCTAGCTGTCTTGCAGAGCCAATCATCTGCTACTATTGGCTCAGTGCTACTAGAAAACACCGGCGGGTTCAACCTAAGAAAACGGGCTAAATGATCAACAAGTGGTGGTGGTGGATTGTTGTTGTTGTTCCCCTGATTCTGATTCTGGACTAGCAACTGCATCAATGTGTTCTGCTGCTGGATCAACTGAGTGAGCTCCGGTGGAAAGGTAAATCTGGGGTCACGTCTCGGAGGCATCTGAGGGTTTAGAAAAGATGAGATTTAAGAATAAAGGGGGTCTAAAGAGAAAACACTACCCATATGCACATGAGGCAAAATCAAACAATTCACTTCATTCATTCAATCAAACAAGGGCATACAATCAATCTAACAATCGCAAAAGTGCTCGGACTATAATATTTACATGTTGGACTACTACTACTAATGAGGTGGTCTACTAGAAATATTCTTCGGTTGCAGACTCCATGATATCTGCTCCAGCATCATCAACATAGTCATCATCACTATCATCTGGATCCGAATCGATGTCGTCGATGATGATGTAGTCTTCCGGGCGTATCTCCTTGGGTTCTTCGTCTTCATCTACTGGTGTAGGGCCTCCCATAAATATCCCGATCTTCATTGTTAGGTTGGCATTCTTGTCCACTAATACTTCAATTTCTTCTTCACAATCTTCACGTGTAGCCTTGAGTTCTTCCTCCAGTTACTTGATTCTTGTCCTTGCCTTCTTCAGGTCTATCATGTCGGCGCACATCTGGTTCTCCTGACGTCGAATGTGCTGGTTTAACTCCTAGATAAAAGCTGCAATTGATCTATCCTTCCTAGTGCTGATCATCTCCCAGTGCTCATCTCGGCGTCCACAAATCTGGTAGATAGTATCCTTGAGATCATTGCAGTAGACTTCTCCAATGCGTCCTATGGCGATGTGAGCTGCCATGCTCTTTCCTAGACTCCAAGTTGGTGCATCAAAAGAAAACTCTATGGGCTCAGTGACTGGCATGAACGTCCTTCCTGGAACTTGAACTTGAATCATCTAGCGCTCTTCTTCAGGTAAAGTGGCGTTGTAGGTTCCGGTGAAGCTTGGTACTCCTATGTTCAGGTATCTAGTGACTTCCTACACGTGATGTCCAAAGGGTGTATCTTCATCCGGTTGCGTGAACTTGTTCCTTGCATCCGCCATCCCAAAAGAGTAGAAAAGATGAGGAGTCAGAAGAGAAGAGAGTAGGTAGTGATCTAGGTCTTTAGCTTAGTGGTCGTGTCCTACAGTCAGCATGTGCTCTGATACCATCTCTGTAGCGACTAGACCTCAAACGGTCCAATCTCTGAGCTCCGGTGTCATCCCTGGATCAGTAATGCTGACACCACACAGTACTCGGAGGATTTATAACAGAGTAGCAATCACGCACTTATTACATCGAGTGTCTCAATAGAGAACTTATTACAATAAACATGGCTTAAGGCCATCTAATAATGATAACAGCGAAAGGCTTGGAAGATAAGCGAGTCCATCAACTCCAACAGCATCACTGAGTATAGAACCACGACCTAAAAACTCCTTAATCGTCGTCTGAAAAGTCTGCAACATTAACGTTGCATCCTGAAAATGGGTCAGCACATGGAATATGCTGGCAATGTAACACATAGAGAGTAATGGAATGAAACAACTATTCTATATGCATATTTGGCTGGTGGAGAGCTCTATGGTTACAGCTTTTGTGAAAAGCCAAATTTTCCCTACTGCAAAGGAATAAATTTATTTAACTATCATGGTGGTTGCTAAACATTGAGAATGGTTGACAGCATTCTCAATCCCAATTAAACATCATTAAACAAAACCCAACCAAATTAATTTAGGGTAACATGTTGAGATTCACATGATAATCCAGGTACTAGATACTCAAGATGTCCATAACCGGGGACACGGGCAACCATGATTAGTTTATACACTCTGCAGAGGTTTGCGCACTTTTCCCCACAAGACTCGATCGCCTCCGTTTGGTTTCTCGCACTACATGGTGTTTGAGAAGACGGATGACCGAGACATAGTCTTTCAGAAGCGCTAGCACCTTACGATCGGGTAGACCGTACCACCTACATCTGCTAGTCTACCACTGTAAGAGTTCGCATGACTTAGTCAACTATGCTAGAGCCCATAATAGCTTGTGGCTGCACACGGAAGTTTTTAGCATGAAAAATCTCATGATCCCTTTGAGCCTGGGTGGCGGTCCAAAAGAAAACAGGCAAATCCTGGATTACCCAGGTGCCTCAATCCACCCAGATGTGTGTTTAAGTTGCCACCTTAGATAAACCATTAATTAACAAACTCACATCTGTCATGGATATCACTCACCCAATCCACATCTACTAGCATATCATAGCAATAATAAGCAAACGTAGAAGTAACTCCCAAAGGTTTGTTAATAAACAGGTAATAGGTACTACCTCAACTACTTCCCATCCCACAATTTAATTAGATCCTAATCATGCAATGTTTGAGGATTTGATCTAATGCAATAAAATTGGGTAGTAGGAAAGGTATGATCAAGTGTTACTTGCCATGCTGATGATCCGTGAAACCTAGAGATTCGAAGTAACAAGCGGCGCACTCTGGGTATTCTATCGCAGACAAACAACAAGCATACAATAAGGACTCATCTAATGCACAGGTAAAACTCAAGTAAGATATATAACCAAAAAGTTTAACTGAAGAACTCCGGTTTGCAAAAAGAATCAAATCGAACGAAGCAACGAAAGTCAAACGGCGAAAGAAAACAACTTCGTTCTACTAATCTGGATTTAAGGCAATTTTTACAGTGGCAAAAACTTGTTTAAGTTGGTTAGACGGATAGAGGGTTTCGAGACGAAACTCCAGGCACTTGAATCGCCTGATTCCGATAAACGAGCGAAAAGTTATACTAAAACGAAAATCGGATCAGAAATCGCGATCAGAAAATAATCGCGGAAAATCCGAGAAAAAGAAAAACGACGAACAGATTAACGAACGTACGTTCTTAACCGGATCTAAGCGACGAATACGTTCTTTAAAACGAACGAACGAGCGAACGAACGCTCGCTATTTAACCTAAACCAAAAAAAACCGATCTAAATAAAAAAAACGGAAACTAAAAAACCAACAACAAACCGATCGAAAAACCGTTCGGTTTTTCGAGAAAAACAGCGGCGCGAAAATCGAGGCACCTCGGGCGGCGGGTCGGCGGCGTCGGGTTCCGGCGAGGCGTCGGCGGCGGCGGCGGGCGGCGCGGGCGGCGGCGCGAGGCTCGAGATCGGGCGGGGCTGGCAGCTAGGGTTTGGCACGGGGCTGGGCTGTGGCTTATAAAGCCTGCCGAGCCAGGAGTCCTAGTCGGACACGGCCCGGTTAGGTCGGTGCGCGTTTTTTTAAATAATTATGCGTAGAAGAAAAATAAAAAGAAATACTAAACGGACTCCAAAAATCCCGAAATAAATTTTCCCGAGCTTCTGAAATCAAGCCGCACAAGGTGAACATTTATTTGGGGCCTAAATGCAATTTTGAAAAACGCACATTTTCCTAAGTTCAAATAAAATACCGAAAAAATCCGAAATAAAATCTAACTTGATTTTATTATTAAATCCTCAATATTTCTTTATTTTGGGAAAGTCATTTTATTCCCTCTCTCATATTTTTGTAATAGAAATAATTGATGATAAATAATTAAAATCAAATGATCCTATTCTCAATTTTTGAGAAAACTCAAATATGAAAATAACGAAATCCCAACTCTCTCTGTGGGTCCTTGAGTTGCGTAGAATTTCTAGGATCAAAACCAAAATCAAATAAAATATGATATGCAATGATGATCTAATGTATAACATTCCAAATTGAAAATTTTGGGGTGTTACAGAAATGTTATAGAAATGTTAGAATTGTTTGAAATTTTTCTGTTTTTTAGTGATAGAAATATTTATAAAAAAGTTAGAATTGTTAGAAATTTTTCTGTTTTTTAGTTATTGAAATAGTTATAAAAAAGTTAGAAATTTTTCCTTTTTTTAGTTATAGAAATATTAGAAATGTTATACAAATGTTAGTTATATATATAGAAATGTTATAATTTTTTTTTCTGTTTTTTAGTTATAGAAATATTAGAAATGTTATAGAAATGTTAGTTATATAGCATTGTTAGAAATGTTATAGGAATGTTAGTTATATAGAAATGTTAGAAATTTTAGTTATCAAAATCCAATCATTAAAAAAATGTTACTTTTTGCGGGTATATAGCTAGTATTTGTTCTTGACGATGCCCGACCCGCATCCTCGCCGTCGACCCGTCTGCGACGACGTCCGACTGACCCATGTTCAGGACTGGGCTCCACCGGGCTGGCACTGGGAGGTGCTGCCTAGAGGGGCGCGCCGCTTGATGAGAAACCCGGCCCCGGTCGTCGACCCTGATCTCGTTTGGTGGCGTTCGCGTGGGCCAGTTTCGGTGCGGAGGGAGCCGGCCCCGCCGGAGGTGGTACGTCGCCGTGTCAGGGAGGAGGACGAGCACGTCCATCGCTACATGGTTGCGTTAGAGGGCATCAAGTTCTCCAATACCTAGCAGTTTCTTCAGGGATCTCACTTCAGCTATGATCCTGTGAGGGTTCATTCTCTTTGGGTGTCCACTGCCCGCGCCGCATGATCCGACGATGTATTCGAGATTATATCTATTATTCGAGATGATGTATTCGAGATTATATCTATTATTCGAGACAATGTATTCGAGATTATATCTATTATTCGAGACGACGTATTCGAGATTATATTCGATGATGCTTATTATGTACTATGATTGATTCAGTTTTTCCTTATTAATTGATTGCATCCATGCATTATAATTTGAATATATTTCTTTTGGATTAGTTAAAAAAACCTATGGTAGACAATACCGACAGAGAGGGAGAAGAGGCCCTGTTCAATATCATACGCAATCCTCGTGGGCCAGATGATGATCAGAATGAAGAAGATTATGACGGCTCCGAATATCTAAACAACACCGGGGAGGGTGATATGATATTCGATCGCGACGACCGAATTGATGAAGTCATGAACTATGAACATGATGAAGAAAATGTTGATCTTGAAACAACAAAGACCGGCGAGGTATATATATTTATATAAGCAGGCATCTGGTGATCATCACATGTTTTAAATGACTTGAAGATATATTAACGAATCGATCTTTCTTCTTTCAGCCATCTGGATCGAGCAAATCTTCAGGCAACAGGACGAAACGAGGCCCGAACAAAAAGTTGAAGGAGGGCGTAAAGTACAATATCGAGGCAATCAGACCTAATGGCGAACCATTCGCGCCTAAGAAGATTGTGGACAAGTTCGTTCGTTAGTGCGGAGTTCTTGTGAAGGCCAACTCCCGATCTCACTTCAAGAATGGAGAGAGCCAGCAAAGCCACGTCCAGGAGTTACTTTTGTCGACGACAGACAAAAACATTTGCTTTGGGAAACGCTCATGGAACATTTCACCCTACCAGATCATTTCACAGATGCAGATGTGGAGAAAGTCAAGGACGCTGCTCTTAGGAAGATGGCGGTTGCATTCAAGAACCACAAGATTCGTGAATGGGCCAAGTACGTCAACGGAGGAAGGAAGACTCCAGTATTCGAGGGAACAGTAGAGAACCAAAGTGCTCATTGGGACGATTTCGTGAAATTCAAGGATTCGGAATTATCTAAGGAACGGTCGAGAATAAACAAGGCCAATGCCGCAAAAAAGGATAAGTTCCATAAGCTGGGGCCAGGTGGCTATGCGGTGGGAATGCCTAAGTGGGATAAGTCTGAGAAAGAGATGCTGGATGCAGGTGTCACTCCAGAAACATTGAGCTGGCCCCCCAGGTGCAGGACTTGGTTCTATGCGCATGGGGGGAGTTGGACCCGAAGACAGGCAAAGTTTCGAAGAAGGCATGTCTGGACGGAGCCGAAGATAAGCTACTTGTTGCAATAGAAGAGGCTCGATCCGGGTTGTTCGAGCCCAACAGAGAGAACGACGAGCTTACGCGTGCCCTGGGAAATCCTGAACACCCGGGAAGAACACGAGGCATGGGCGCTATTCCGTGGTATGAGGGGTTTTCGGACTGGAACGCCGACTACAGAACCCGTGCGAGAAAAAGATTGCGGAGGAGAAGAAGAGGAAGATGGAGGAGGAGCAGAGGAAGCTAGACTATGAACGCCTTCAAGGCCTAGAATCAGCGCACGCGGACTTGGCAATCAAATTCCAGCGGCAGCAGGAGCAGATCGACTCACTTAGCCAGCAAAGGGGGTCTCAGCAGCTAGCGGATGATCCACCAATGGATAGCACCGTCCCATCCATGCCGAGAAGCAGCGTGGGTTCCGCCCCGGGTGACGCATTGCTGGATAGCTACCCAGTGGATGAAATCATGGAGAACACTAACTGCGAGCTACACTTCAAAATGAAGAACATATCCATGAAGGTGGCGGACGCCCTTGCTTTTACAAATCCCCCGAGGCAACCTTCCATTGCAACCCGATTCCAGCGGGCTATGCTCGTGTCTTGGTTGATGAGGTGGTGGACCAATATTCGGGGCTAGAGCTTGACATTCCTGGAGGTGACGATGAGCACACACTAGGAGAGGCCAACCATCGTATCATCCTATGGAGAAAGGATTGCATCATCTTTCGAAGGCCACCGACACCGCGTCATCCGACTCCTCGTCGCAGTCCGCCACCGAGTCAGCAGACTCCCGCTCCTCCAAGTCCACCAACGCGTCAGGCCACTCCTCCTCCAAGTCCGGCACAGCTTCAGGCCACTCCTCCTCCAAGTCCGGCAAAGCGTCAGGCCACTCCTCCTCCAAGTCCGGCACAGCTTCAGGCCACTCCTCCTCCAAGTCCGGCACAGCTTCAGGCCACTCCTCCTCCTCCAACTCAGCCACGTCAGCCGTCTTCGCCGCCTCAGCAATCACGGAAGAGAGCCGCCTCAGCTATGGTGCGTAGCGGTACAAGTCGAGGTAGTACTGCAGGTACAGGCGGAGGCAAGCGATTTCAATATGGTCCAAGCCTCGCGCCTCTTCCGCAGAGGCCTTACGACAAGTCCGAGGAGGAAAACGTAGCCATATCGAAGGCCGAGGTGGAAGCCCATTTTGCACCGAAACCGCCACCGCCGCCAAGGGAGAAAGTGCCTGTGGAAAAGATTGACCACTTCATTCGTATGGCTAGACCACCAGCTCCCAAGCCTGTTGACACAGACTATGAGCGCCACCTCAGGAAGTTAAATCGAGCACGTCTACAGAAAGAGGCGAGCTCGAGCTCGAGCAAATCAGCTGGCAAAAGGAGCGGTAAAACCGTTCCCCAGCTGGGAGAACAGGCGGCGCAATCAATCCCCCCGCTTGTTGTGCCAACAACACATGAGAGTAGGCGCGCCCAATATTATTGTGGGCAAACCGTTAACGTTCCCGGGGTGGGCGATGTGGTAATAACCGAGGAGCATATTGCGCAGGCTGAATCGATCGGGATCACTGTTGGACAACTCCTCGATATCGAGCCCATGTCTCCGACTAGAGAGGAGGAAATAAAACGGAAATATGCCCGGGGCCAACCTTTGGTCGAGCCAGAGGAGGTCAATAAGCTCCCAACGAGAATGTATGAATTGCATCAATGGTACATGGACATTACCAAGATTTCCAATCGAGAGTCCCTCATGGTGAATGTCAACAAGGAGCATTACTACCATGAGAAAGCTGTGACCGTTGAGTATTCAGAACTATTTCAGCTATACAATAAAGACGCACTCGACAAATCTATCGTCAGTTGCTATTGTCTGTAAGTGATTTCTTTCTGTAATTTAAGTCTCAAGCTAGCTGTAGTGATCATTTTGATCAATCATTACCTGTAATTATCCTCACTATATTCTTTTCTGTGGTATTATGCAGGATGAAGATTTATGAAATGAAAAAAGGTGGACGCTATGGCATTGGGTTCGTTGACCCAAATACCATTAATGAATACACATGGAAAATAGATCCATATCACGAAAAAAGTGTAGAGGAAAGCATGCTACAGTTCTTCAAGGAACTCAAATACAATGAAGATATACTACTTCCTTACAACTTCCAGTGAGTCACACTGTCTTGTACTACAAATTCTGTTTTTCCCTACTAGCTATAGCTACATGTTTTTGCTTACATATGCCCGCTTAATTAAGACATGCAAACGTGTGTGCATGCAGATTTCACTGGATCTTGTTAATCATTAAAGTTGATGAAGGAACAGTTGAAGTACTAGACTCACTACTTAAGAAAGCAAGTGACTACACCATCGTGAAGGGGATAGTCAACAGGTAATTTCAATCATTATTAACTATATCTCGGCCTATTTAATTAGTTCGTCATTTCCTGATAACAACTATTTAATAACCCATTTATTCATTTTCTTTGTCGGCGGGCAGGGCTTGGGCAAAGTTCATCAGGGTCACTCCAGGCCCATGGAAACAAAGTCTGAAATGGTATCGACCCAAGGTAAGTAATTAAGTAGTACTAGCTAGCTGCCATCTCTTTAATTATCATGCTTGAATAATTATTATCTGATCAAATTCCATTCTCGTAAAGGCCCTGAAGCAGGCGCCGGGGAATGATCTATGTGCATACTACATTTGCGAGAACATTCGCATGATGGCGTCCGAAAGGAGCAAATCTCAAAGACAGGAGTGGGTACGATATCGATTGTCAGAACACTATTCACAATTTTTACACCATTATCGATATCTAGTCACACAACTAATACACATGCATATTGATCTCCTTCTTAACAGTTCAAAGAGGTGCGGGACAAGCTCCTAGCACAGGACTGCATAGAAGCAATTCGAGAGGAAATAGCGGGATTTTTGCTCGACCAGGTCATAGATCCCAAAGGAGAATACTATTACCCGCTACCGCCCGCATGAACCACTTCCAATTGTTATCGTGCTCCGAAGGCACCAATTATCTAGGCTAATGTCACTGGCTCTGAAGGCACCAATTAGGAGAAATTGTATATATATATACATGTGTGTATATATGTGTGAATTAATTACTGGTGGTTGTGAGACATTTGATGATATATATATATATATATATATATATATTATGATCGGTTCTACTAGAAATTCTATTTATATATATGCATAACGTGTACAATATGTAGTATCGTAAAATACCAGCAAACGAAAAATAATTAAATGGAAAACACAAAATTAAATGAAAAAGAAATCATAAAGCCAAAACCCCCCAACATTTTAATACCGGTTGGTGACACCAACCGGTACTAAAGGGCTCCCTGCCCCCGAAGCTGGCTCGTGCCACGTGGTTGCCCTTTAGCACCGGTTCATGCTGAACCGGTACTAAAGAGGGGGGACTTTAGTGCCTACATTTTAGCGTTGGTTACCAAACCGGCACTAAAGGGCCTTATGAACCGGTGCTATTGCCCGGTTCTGCACTAGTGTCATCTCAAACCCTAGTTCATCTCTTGTATCAAATCTTTGTATCCAAACCTCAGATTGGTACCTGTGGGTTGCTAGTAGTGTTGATTACTCCTTGTAGTTGATGCTAGTTGGTTTACTTGGTGGAAGATCATATGTTCAGATCCATTATGCATATTAATACCCCTCTGATTATGAACATGAATATGCCTTGTGAGTAGTTACGTTTGTTCCTGAGGACGTGGGAGAAGTCTTGCTATTAGTAGTCACATGAATTTGGTATTCGTTCGATATTTTGATGAGATGTATGTTGTCATCCCTCTAGTGGTGTCATGTGAATGTCGACTACATGACACTTCACCATTGTTTGGGCCTAGAGGGAGGCATTGGGAAGTAATAAGTAGATGATGGGTTGGTAGAGTGACAGAAGCTTAAACCCTAGTTTATGCGTTGCTTCATAAGGGGTTGATTTGGATCCATATGTTTCATGCTATGGTTAGGTTTACCTTAATACTTCTGTTGTAGTTGCGGATGCTTGCAATGGGGGTTAATCATAAGTGGGATGCTTGTCCAAGTAAGGACAGTACCCAAGCACCGGTCCACCGACATATCAAATTATCAAAGTATCGAACGTGAATCATATGAACGTGATGAAAACTAGCTTGACGATTATTTCCATGTGTCCTCGGGAGCGCTTTCCTTCATATAAGAGTTTGTCCTGGCTTATCCTTTGCTACATAAAGGATTGGGCCATCTTGCTGCACCTTATTTACTTTTATTGCTTGCTACTCGTTACAAATTATCTTATCACAAAACTATCTGTTACCGACAATTCAAGTGCTTGCAGAGAATATCTTACTGAAAACTGCTTATAATTTCCTTCTACTCCTCGTTGGTTTTCACTCTCTTACTTATCAAAAAGGCTACGATAGATCCCCTACACTTGTGGCTCATCAAGACTCTTTTCTGGAGCCGTTGTCAAGGAGTGAAGTGCCTTTGGTAGGTGGAATTTGGTAAGGAAAAACTTATATAGTGTGCTGAAATTTACTGTCACTTGTTACTATGGAACATAATCCTTTGAGGGGTTTGTTCGGGGTATCTTCACCTCATCCAGAACCACAATTAGTTACCCCTCAACCTACTGAACCTACTGAAAATGTTTACTTTGAAATTTCTTCGGGTATGATAGAGAAACTGCTAGCCAATCCTTTTGTAGGAGATGGAACATTGCATCCCGATTTGCACTTAATCTATGTGGATTAAGTTTGTGGATTATTTAAGCTTGCAGGTATGCCTGATGATGTTATCAAGAAGAAGGTCTTCCCTTTATCTTTGAACGGAGATGCATTGACTTGGTATAGGCTATGTGATGATATGGGATCATGGGACTATAAGCGATTGAAACTGGAATTTCACCATAAGTTTTATCCTATGCATCTTGTTCATCGTATCGTAATTATATATATAATTTTTGGCCTCGTGAAGGAGAAAGCATCGCTCAAGCTTGGGGGAGGCTTAATTCAATGTTATATTCGTGCCCCAATCATGAGCTCTTAAGGGAAATGATTATTCAAAAAATTTATGCTCGACTTTCTGACAACAATCGCTCCATGCTTGATACTTCTTGTACTAGTTCTTTTATGATGAAGACTATTGAATTCGTATGTGATTTATTGGAGATGATTAAAAGCAACTCTGAAGATTAGGATCTCTACGAAGGTGAGGAGTCAGGTATGACACCTGAGTTTGATTGTGTTAAATCTTTTATAGATACTAATGTTTTCCGTAAGTTTAGCACTAAATATGGACTTGACTCTGAGATAGTAGCTTCTTTCTATGAATCTTTTTCTACTCATGTTGATCTCCCTAAGGAGAAGTGGTTTAAATATAATCCTCCCATTGAAACAAAAGTAGTTGCACCTATTAAAGTTGAATAAAAAACTATCACTTATGATGATCCTGTTGTTCCCACTGCTTATGTTGAGAAACCACCTTTCCCTGTTAGAATTAAGGATCATGCTAAAGCTTCACTGTAGTCAACAAGAGTAATATTAGGACACACAAACCCCCTAAGCAAATGAAAGTTGAACCTAATATTGCTATAGTTAAAGATCTCTTGGCTGATAATATTGATGGGCATGTTATTTATTTCTATGAAGAAACTGCTAGAATTGCTAAGCCTGGTGCTAAGGATAAACATAGACCTGTTATAGGCATGCATGTTATTTCTGTTAAAATAGGAGATCATTGTTATCATGGCTTATGTGATATGGGTGCTAGTGCTAGTGCAATACCTCTTACCTTATACAAAGAAATTATGCACGATATTGCACCTTCTGAGATAGAAGATATCGATGTTACAATGAAGCTTGCCAATAGAGATACTATTTCACCGATTGGGATTGTTAGAGATGTTGAAGTCTTGTGTGGGAAGGTTAAATATCCTGCTGATTTTCTTGTTCTTGGTTCCCCACAAGATAGCTTTTGTCCCATTATATTTGGTAGACCCTTCTTAAATACTGTTAATGCTAGGATAGACCGCGAAAAGGATGTTGTTACTATTGGTTTGGGTGATATGTCTCATGAGTTTAACTTCTCTAAATTTCGTTCACAACCCCGTGATGAGGAATTACCTAGTAAGGATGAAATTATTGGTCTTGCTTCTATTGTTGTGCCTCCTAATGATCCTTTAGAACAATATTTGCTCGACCATGAAAATGATATGTTCATTAATGAAAGAAGGGAAATCGATGAAGTATTCTTTAAACAAGGACCTATTCTGAAACACAACTTGCCTGTTGAAATCCTAGGGGATCCTCCTCCACCCAAGGGTGATCCCGTGTTTGAGCTTAAACCGTTACATGATACTCTTAAATATGCTTATCTGGATGAAAAGAAGATATATCCTATTATTATTAGTGCTAACCTTTCAGAGCATGAAGAAAATAAATTATTGAAAACTCTGAAGAAGCACCGTGCTGCTATTGGATATACTCTTGATGATCTTAAGGGCATTAGTCCCACTCTATGTCAACACAAAATAAATTTGGATAAGGATGCCAAACCAGTTATTGATCACCAATGATGGCTAAATCCTAAGATGAAGGAAGTGGTAAGAAAGGAAATATTAAAGCTCCTTGAGGCAGGTATAATTTATCCCGTTGCTGATAGTCAGTGGGTAAGTCCTGTCCATTGTGTCCCTAAGAAGGGAGGTATTACCGTTGTTCCTAATGATAAAGATGAATTGATCCCGCAAAGAATTATTACAGGTTATAGGATGGTAATTGATTTCCTCAAATTAAGTAAAGCTACTAAAAAGATCATTACCCTTTGCCTTTTATTGATCAAATGCTAGAAAGATGATCCAAACATACACATTTTTGTTTTCCAGATGGTTACTCTGGTTTCTCTCGAATACCTGTGTCAGCCAAATATCAATTCATCTTTCGGTACCTTTGCTTATAGACGTATGACTTTTGGTTTATGTAATGCACCTACTACCTTTCAAAGATGCATGATGGCTATATTCTCTGACTTTTGTGAAAAGATTTGTGAGGTTTTCATGGATGATTTCTCCGTTTATGGACCCTCTTTTGATGATTGCTTGAGCAACCTTGATCGGGTTTTGCAGAGATGTGAAGAAAATAACCTTGTCTTGAATTGGGAGAAGTGCCACTTTATGGTTAATGAAGGTATTGTCTTGGGGCATAAAATTTCTAAAAGAGGTATTAAAGTTGATAAAGCTAAAGTTGATGCTATTGAAAAGATGTCGTGTCCCAAGGACATCAAAAGTATAAGAAGTTTTCTGGGTCATGCTGGTTTGTATAGAAGGTTCATTATGGACTTCTCAAAAATTTCTTGGCCTCTGACTAACCTATTACAAAAAGATATTCCTTTTGTCTTTGATGATGATTGTGTAGAAGCATTTGAAATACTTAAGAAAGCTTTGATTTCTGCACCTATTGTTCAGCCACCTGATTGGAATTTACCCTTTGAAATTATGTGTGATGCTAGTGATTATGCTGTAGGGGTTGTTCTAGGATAAAGAGTTGATAAGAAATTAAATGTTATTCAATATGCTAGTAAAACTCTAGGCAATGCCCAGAGAAATTATGCAACTACTGAAAAAGAATTTTTAGCAGTTGTATTTGCATGTGATAAGTTTAGACCTTATATTGTTGATTCTAAAGTAACTATTCACACTGATCATGCTGCTATGAAATACCTTATGGAAAAGAAAGATGCTAAACCTAGACTTATTAGATGGGTTCTCTTGCTACAAGAATTTGACATGCATATTATTGATAGAAAGGGAGGTGAGAACCCCGTTGCAGACAACTTGTCGAGGTTAGAGAATGTACTTGATGACCCACTACCTATAGATGATAGCTTTCCTAATGAACAATTAAATGTCATAAATGCTTCTCGTACTACTCCATGGTACGTATGCTAATTATGCTAATTATATTGTTGCTAAATATATACCACCTAGTTTCACATACTAGCAAAAGAAAAAGTTCTTCTATGAATTAAGACATTACTTTTGGGATGATCCACATATTTATAAAGAAGGAGTAGATGGTGTTATTAGACGTTGTGTACCTGAGCATGAACAGGAATAGATCCTACGCAAGTGTCACTCCAAAGCTTATGGAGGACACCATGCTGGAGATAGAACTGCACACAAGGTATTGCAATCCAGTTTTTATTGGCCTACTCTCTTCAAGGATGCCCATAAGTTTGTCTTGTCTTGTGATGAATGTCAAAGAATTGGTAATATTAGCAGACATCAAGAAATGCCTATGAATTATTCACTTGTTATTGAACCATTCGATGTTTGGGGATTTGATTATATGGGACCTTTTCCTTCCTCTAATGGGTATACACATATTTTAGTTGTTGTTGATTACGTTACTATGTGGGTAGAGGCTATTCAAACTAGTAGTGCTGATCATAACACCTCTATTAATATGCTTAAAGAAGTTATTTTCCTGAGGTTTGGAGTCCCTAGATATTTAATGACTGATGGTGGTTCACATTTTATTCATGGTGCCTTTCGTAAAATGCTTGCTAAGTATGATGTTAATCATAGAATTGCTTCTCCATATCACCCACTGTCTAGTGGTCAAGTAGAATTAAGTAATAGAGAGCTCAAATTAGTTTTGCAAAAGACTGTTAATAGATCTAGAAAGAATTGGTCCAAGAAACTTGATGATGCATTATGGGTTATAGAACTGCATATAAAAATCCTATGGGTATGTCTCCGTATAAAATGGTTTATGGCAAAGCATGTCACTTACCTCTTGAGCTAGAACATAAGGCATATTGGGCCATTAAAGAGCTCAATTATGACTTCAAACTTGCCGGTGAGAAGAGGTTATTTGACATTAGCTCACTTGATGAATGGAGAACCCAGGCCTATGAGAATGCCAAACTGTTCAAAGAAAAAGTTAAAAGATGGCATGACAAAAGGATAAAAAAGCGTGAGTTTAATGTAGGTGATTATGTATTGCTATACAACTCTCATTTAAGATTTTTTGCAGGCAAACTTCTCTCTAAATGGGAAGGTCCTTATGTTATCGAGGAGGTCTATCGTTCCGGTGCCATAAAAATCAACAACTTCGAAGGCACAAATCCGAGGCTAGTAAACGGTCAAAGAATCAAACATTATATCTCAGGTAATCCCATAAATGTTGAAACTAATGTTATTGAAACCGTAACCCCGGAGGAATACATAAGGGACACTTTCCGGAAAGTTTCAGACTCCGAAAGGTAATAGGTATGTGGTACGGTAAGTAAACCGACTCCAAAACAGTTCTAATGGCAATATTTCTCCGTTTTGGAATATAAAAAAATTAGGAAAATAAGAAGCAGACCGGAAAGGACACGGGGCTTCCACGAGGGTGGAGGGCGCGCCCTACCCCCTGGGCGCGCCCCCTGCCTCGTGGGCACCTCATGTGCTCTCCGGACTCCGTTTTCTTGTACAATACTTCTTTTGGTCGGTAAAAATTCATTATATAATCTCCCGAAGGTTTTGACCACCATATCACGCAAAAATCTCATGTTCTTGTTTCAAGCTGTTTTCTGCCGGGATTGTAAAGTCCAAGCATCATGTCGTCTCCCTACTCCTCCAATAATGAGGGCAACGATGCTTCTCTAATGAAGATAGAGCTGAAGAGAGAAGAACCCGGAGAGATCAACAAGGATGGTGGGATCAACAAGGCCATGGGGGATCAAGTTCTGGCAGTAGTAGAAGAAGACATCCTTCAACCTCACCACAATCTCTTCACCCCAACAGAGATTGAGGCTTTCAAGATGATTGAGTTAGCTCATATTCAAAACAAGTATCTCACAAGTGAAAATATTTTGTTGAAGGAGCATATCATCACACTCAAGGGCATTGTCCACAAATTGGAGGATCTCTTATGCTCGATGTGCAGTCGTCACCTAGTAGTAGGCACCCTCGGGGTAGCAGTAGTCATCAGTGGTGTCGTCTGGCTCCTGGGATCCATCATCTGGTCGCAACAAACGGGTATGGGGGAAAAGAGATAGCAAAGCAGCCGTGAGTACTCATCCAAAGTACTCGCAAGACTTACATCAGATCTAAACTAAGTATGCATCTGTATTAACGGAAAGGGGCTGTATCTGTGGACTAAACTACAGAATGCCAGAAAGAAGGGGAAAGGTCTAGCATATCGAAGACTAGCATCTTCAAGCATCTTCAAGCATCTTGCAGCACATAGAAGAGTACAGATCAACATAATGTAAAGTAGTAGTGTTATCAACCTCGGCCAGAGATCCTTTCTTGACTCCCTGCGAGAAAGCAATCCCAGAGCCATACTATCCAGTTATCATCTCATATCCAAGTGTCATCTCCATGTCTCGTCTCAAGTATCCAGTTCTAGTTGTATCGATCGGGATACAACTCTAAGTGTCCGTTACCGTAGGACAGGCTATCGATAGATGTTTTCTTCCCTGCAGGGGTGCATCAACTTACCCCCACGCTCGATTAACTCCGGCCGGACACACTTTCCTGGTTCATGCCCGGCCTCGACCAAACGATACGCTGCAACCCGACCTAGGCTTAATAGAGAGGCCAGCACGCCGAACTAAACCTATGCCCCCAGGGGTCATGGTCCATCTCCCCGGGAACTCCTGCACGTTGCGAACGCGGCCGGTGAGCAGACCTAGCTACCTCCTTCAACAAGGTAGGTGCTTTCCAGTCCAACCCGGCGCGCGCCGCTCAGTCGCTGACGTCTATTAAGCTTCGGCTGATGTATACGACGCAGAACGCCCATACTATGCCCACGTGATGGTTAGTGCTATCAGGCCAGAGGCCCCTCGGATCAAATATCCAAATCGTAGTGGATTAGGAACGCGCGGTAACGAGCAGAGACTCACGATCGATGTGACCCCGTCACCCCGTCTCGAGTACTTGCGGCAAGGGCTAAGAATGCCCGGCCATGCCTCGTAAGTATCTCGTGGGCACCTTCCAGGTCAACCCGACTCCACATCACTCGCAATTAAGCTCGCACGGGTACCACTCAGGGTCAACCCGTCTTTAATCACATGGTTCAGTGCAAAGTCATAGTAACCATAGTAACTGTGTGTCTAACACCAAGGGAAAAACCCGAGGAATCACCCCCGGTGAATTCCACTTGATATTGTCATCAAGGTGAACGTAAGAGGATCCACCCTCGAGGTTCACGTTTGATGGGTTGCACGACAGAGCCGTAACGGAAGTGGTTAAGGAGGAAATCACCCTCGATGACCTCGACCGTAAAGCTACACTACGGAGATCTCATCAGGAGTGATGTAAGAGGTTCCACCCTCGACACTTGATGGTAACTCTGCAGAGTCGTACAACTAGGGGGGTGATGTGCGGTGTCGGGGCCTAGGCTCGATCACATTGATCGAGTCATCGAACATAAAGCGGGGCAATTGGGACAAGGTGGGGGTCACTGATGGATCACTAACCATCCTATACTAAGCAGTTTAGGATAAGCATGTAAGGTATGAAAGCAGGTAACAACAACAGGCTATGCATCAGAGTAGGATCATACAGAAAACAGTAGCAGGTCTAATGCAAGCATGAGAGGGAAATAAATGGGCGATATCGGAATGCTCAAGGGGGGTTTGCTTGCCTGGTTGCTCAGACAAGAAGGAGGGGTCATCGGTGACGTAGTCGATCATAGGGGCAACATCGGTCTCGGGGTCTACCGGAGAGAAGAGGGGGAAGAAACAGTAAATATAAAGCAAACATAGCATCACAAAGCATAACGTGGCAATATGTTGTGCCGGGTGTGACCTAACATAAGGCTACACGATATAGGTGAAGGAGGAATTCAACCAGGAATGTATTCCCAGTTCCGGACCTGTGTCAGACAGATGACCGGAGGGGGAATGTCCCATGTTCAGCATGCTAGGGGCATGTGATAGATGAACGGACCGCGTATTCGAATTCGTCTCGTCGTTCTAAGCAACTTTCATGTAGAAAACATTTTAATCTGAGTTACGGATTATTTTCTATGAATTTTCAAATATTTAAACAATTTCTGGGATTATCTTTAACTCAAGAAAGGACTTATTGCACCAGCATGACATCATTTTGATGTCAGCAGAGTCAACAGTCAACTCTGACTTGGTTGACTGGTCAATGGGGCAGTGGGGCCCATCTGTCATTGTCACCTCAGCTAACCTAACAGTTTAGTTAAGACTAATTATGTAATTAGGTTAATAAGCAAGGTTAGTTAAGTTAATTAAATAAATTACTAATTGATTAGTTATTAACTTTAATTATTTATTTTTCTTAAAAAAAACGTTCCAGGGGCGTGGGGTCCCTGTGTCATAGACCCTAGTGGCTTAGCGGGCGCACGGGTGTGGGCGTGCATGCCCGAGGCCACCAGGGGGTGGGGACCACTCGGGCGCCCAGGAGGGCGCGCGCCGGCGGCCACGGTGCGGCCGGCCGGAGCCGCGAGGGCTGGGGCAGCGACCAACGTGGGGACCGCGAGTACGGGGCGTCGGGTGCGGGCGCTTGGGCGCCAGCTCGCTTGGGAACACGCCCAGGGGCGCGGTAGCGGCCACGGTAGAGGGCGGCGGCGCTGAGCGAGGACGGTCGTCGGTGCGGGGCAAACGGCGAAAGGGCATAGCCGGTGATGAGCACGCATGCGATGCGGTGTGTGGGGCGGAGTAGCAGGCGGCTGTGCAGTGTGAGAGGGCGTGGGTGGCGCGGCCACGGCAGACCAGGGCGGGGTGACCATGGGACGGCACGGGGATGCACGGGAGCACGGGTCAGGCAGCATCTGCAATAGGGAGCGGCGGCCACGCTCGACGATGGAGACGAGAGGGGAGGGGGAAATGGCGAGGGGCTCACAACGGATCTGTAGGGGGGTGGCAGCGGGCTCGTTGGTGCCATTGGGGAGGACGACAGGGACGGAGTCCAGTGAGAACCAGCGACAGCGCGAGGTTGCGGCAACGTCCACGGCATCAAGCAGGCGTCAGGCCACAAGGGAGAGGGGACGGGGCCGCAAGGAGGACCGCGGCGGTCCGGCGAGGAGGGCTTGGAGCGACGACAGGGTCGGGCGGTGACGATGGGGTCTGGGCAGTCCACCCGATCCCAATCTGGTTTAGGAGGGGAACGAGAGGAAGGAGGGGATCATGGGGAGTGGGTGCGGCAGGGGTAGTGGGCTAGGGTTCCTGGTGGGAGGGGTAAGTAGGTGGAGGGGTGGGCCGGCCTGGCTGAAATGGGCCCAGGCCCAATGGGAGGCCAGGGGCTTTGGCCCTTTTTTTGCTTTTGTTTTAACTTTTTCTTTTCTATTTAAAAGAGCTACTGAATTATTTTTGTTAAATGTGGCACTTTGCACAAAAATAGATAGGAACAAAGTGAAGTTGCATAAAAAGTTTGGGGTCAAAAGGAGTTGGCTAACCATTTTTAGAAATTGGAAAGGCCAATTTAATTATTGTTGGACCACAAGATAAAATCCCAGGGGCATTTTGGGAACTCAAATGAGGTTGGTTCCAACTTGATAAATATCCAAGGATTATTTGCCACCTTTTGAACATTTTAGTTTTCATGCTTGACAAACTTGGATTTTGACTTTAAATTTTAAATTTGAATTTGAATCATGATTTGGATCAAGTGAGGATTAGCAACAGTAATGTGATGACGTGGCATCATTAGCGGAGGATTACTGTAGCTTAATTATCCGGGCATCACAATTCTCCTCCACTACAAGAAATCTCGTCCCGTGATTTAAGGGGTGTAGCAGGAGGAAATACTCGAAAAGGATGGGGCTCAACACAAGATAGGTACCTAGGGGCTATCTCGCGACGTGGCATCGAGGCATCTCTCAAGTTGAAATTCAAGAAAGTCATCGAGAGCAAGGTAAGGAGGAGCAATAAGAAGCTTCAAGTGGATGGACAATCGATTGATGTCTGAAACAGAGTGTGAAAGGGGTTCAGTGCATCGAAAATAAGTATTGCATCTGATAGCGAAACAGATCACAAGAAGGTGGCTCGTGAATTACATACGAAGCGAAGCGTGAGGAATAATTTTGGAGGATAAAGATGTACACGAGAGTCAGGTTTCGATCCTGTGGAGCTGTGGGTTATGGGCCCACCATGTGGGTTAAAGGTAGGAAGGGCGCTAACATATGTACGGTCATGATAGCAAGGTAGGTCAGAGGATAGTCTGTCAGTTATGTTGGTAACAACATTGGTACCAAGGGCGAGGGACGAAGAGAACCATTTCCTGCTCGTTAAGACGAGGCGGACCAATAGGCAAAGTTCTCGTCCATCGGCGGCTACCAGAATGTCATCAACAATAGTAACAAGGGCTTACAGACAGAGCTTGTATACCAAGGTGTTACATAAGCAGGGAACTATTACTACTTAGATCATATAGATCACAAGAAAGGTTAAACAAAACAATGGAAAGGAAAAAGGTGCTTATACAAAAGTATTAGAGTATATACTTCCCAAGAAAAAATAGAGCATCATATACAAGATAGGACATCAAGTACTTATCCATTTAGTTAATGGGGCAAGGAGAATCATGATGCTTACCCATACAATGGTGTTTGGATAATTGATCAAGAAACATTTAGCACTGCACCTCCAATGTTCTTAATGATGTTCGGAGTAACACAGTCATACTTTTGGATAGCATTGACATGGTCATCAGGTAAAGATCGGACCTTGGGAACACAAAGGATCCATCGGGAATTACTTGAACACCTCATGCAATTTTATCAGGAAAGATGAGGAGGTGGCCAATGGTTTCAGCAAAAATCCATCGACATGTCAAAAAGGATGTATTTCCAAAATTTATATGAACAAAAACGTGTTGGGGGAGGCAAGAATGCAGTCGATGATAACACAAATCATCGAGGGTCAAGGATGGTATTTCTCATCATGAATTCAATCGATATCCTGGAAGAGCTAAAATGTTGATGATGATCATGACACATTTGTCGAGAGATTTCATGAAGATGTAATCAGTCGACGACGACATCAAGTCAAAGGAATGATGAAGCGAAAGGTTATTGGAACCATGGGTACAATGCAAACTCGAAATCAAGCTTGTTGGTCAAGGCGAAAAATATGACGAGGAAGATCAACATAAGCTTAGCTCATCGTTGAAAATTGTGCTCTGGGAAGAAGGACCAGGTAGCACAGTTAAAATTTAGCACGATAATGATATAGCCGATCAGGGTGGGAATGACTTGAAGGATTATTAAACTTGTAAGCAACAAAATTACTTAGAGTTATAGAATCAGAGTGTGGAATCGATTCGCTTATCGGCATTCTCGAGTGACTAACAACTCAAAACCCAGGGAAATCTGAAACCGATGAGAAGCAATACCAGAAGAAGACTCGTAGGAAGCAACATGGTTCTTTTTTTAAGATACCGGAGGGCAATACTTGATGGAAGATCAAAATAGAGGTTGCGAAGATGCATTTATCTACAGAAGACAAGTGCTTTAACTTGTCCGAGAAATAGAATCAAAGGGGAACAATTATGGTCAGAACCACGGTTGCAAAGGATCAAACCCTAGATATAAGATGATCTTATACCAAGGGATAATTAATTTTAAGAGAAGCTTCCATGATAAGATCTACGTCGTGTCCATGGGCATGAACACAAAGTTCAAGGTCGACTCCCACTTCTTCAATGCATATCATTTCATTTACTTCTCGCTTTCGATGAAGTTGTAGTGTTGAAATGTTATCTGTCAAAACACCAGAAGAGTAAGACTCGTTAAAACTCTTGGGTTCAAAAGGATTAGGTGAGGCATATGTTCAACGCACAGGGGCATCTTAGGAACCTATTCCACAAACTTCAGAAGTAAACAACACAAGCTCGAAAGGAGAGTATGGTTGACAAAAGGAGGGGATACAATTTACCAAAGGTATTATGTATCTGGGAAAGAACTTCACGAGGTTCTTTGAATATGAAGGACATTGTTGGATGATAATCCAATAATGGATCCGGCGATCCACAACGGAGCTGATGTGAGTATCGATATTCAATCAGAAGAAGACATAATGCAAAGGCATCGCATTTTGGAAACATCTGATAATTCCAAAGCTTAAATGCAAAGGAATTATGATTTCCAATTCGGGGGATCAAAAGCAGATGCTCTAATCAAAAGATAAGCAAGTTGAAAAGACATAGATCGACAATCATTCAAGGTTTGTTTTGCCGAGAACCAGCTCATGTCCGAGGTGATGTCTGAGCCGAAGGGAAGAATTATAACTGTGATTGATGATTGCAAGCATTCACAAACATATCGAATCAAGTGTTCAAAATAAAGATGACAAAGGATAGTACTGAATATTGCCAGACATATGGAAAGTATCCATAATGCAAGGAGACAAGAATTTCAAGAGCCATAGGCTGCAGATGATTCTCAAAAGATCGGATAACATTTCGAAGAATTTTGTGAAACACCTGAACAACTAGGGAGAAACAAATCCTTGATAAGTGTGAGGATTAATTTGTAGGTGTATTCAGGCGACAAGGAACTGCAAGGCAGTAGGCACAAAGGATTCTCGGAACAACGACGAGTATTTCGGGGTATCTAGTAATAACAAGATCAACTGGGAATAAAAGTAGGGACGACAAGTGCACGTATTTATCCATAGGGGTATTTCGATGGTAGGGAATTGAAAAAGCAATGGGCAAAGTCTCAAGAGAACATCGGAGAGTATCTTCGAAATCCTTCAGTGCATCAAGTAATCGTCTGGAGTAAGGGGCCCTCCGGGTGGAAGTAGTTACGGGAACCTAGAGTCAGCGTTAGTAAAAATCATTTAACCCGAATAGAAGAGAGATCAGAGTGCCAGAGTAAAGACGAGGAATAAAAGATCCTAATACCACCCAATGGCGACGTGGGCCCGTAAGACACACAGCCAAAGTTAGCAAAAGTTTTTCAGTGACTAGACTCAACTTCGGCCAAGGAGTAGGAAGGGGGCTACCTACAGGCAGTCGGCTCTGATACCAACTTGTGACGCCCTCAATTTGACCGTACACTAATCATACACGCAAATGTGTACGATCAAGATCAAGGACTCACGGGAAGCTATCACAACACAACTCTAGACACAAATTAAAATAATACAAGCTTTATATTACAAGCCAGGGCCTCGAGGGCTCGAATACATAAGCTTGAAAACACAGGAGTCAGCGGAAGCAACAATATCTGAGTACAGACATAAGTTAAACAAGTTTTGCCTTAAGAAGGCTAGCACAAAAGCAACATTGAACGAAAAGGCAAGGCCTCCTGCCTGGGAGCCTCCTAACTACTCCAAGTCGTCAGCGGACGTCACGTAGTAGTAGGCACCCTCGGGGTAGCAGTAGTCATCAGTGGTGTCGTTTGGCTCCTGGGATCCGTCATCTTGTTGCAACAAACGGGTATGGGGGAAAAGAGATAGAAAAGCAGCCGTGAGTACTCATCCAAAGTACTCGCAAGACTTACATCAGATCTAAACTAAGTATGCATCTGTATCAAAGGAAAGGGGCTGTATCTGTGGACTAAACTGCAGAATGCCAGAAAGAAGGGGAAAGGCCTAGCCTATCGAAGACTAGCATCTTCAAGCATCTTGCAGCACATAGAAGAGTACAGATCAACATAATGTAAAGTAGTAGTGTTATCAACCTTGGCCAGGGATCCTTTCTCGACTCCCTGTGAGAAAGCAATCCTAGAGCCATACTATCCAGTTATCATCTCATATCCAAGTCTCATCTCCATGTCTCGTCTCAAGTATCCAGTTCTAGTTGTATCGATCGGGATACAACTCCAAGTGTCCATTACCGTAGGACAGGCTATCGATAGATGTTTTCTTCCCTGCAGGGGTGCACCAACTTACCCACCATGCTCGATTAACTCCGGCCGGACACACTTTCCTGGGTCATGCCCGACCTCGGCCAAACAATACACCGCAACCCGACCTAGGCTTAATAGAGAGGCCAGCACGCCGGACTAAACCTATGCCCCCAGGGGTCATGGGCCATCTCCCCGGGAACTCCTGCACGTTGCGAACGCGGCCAGTGAGCAGACCTAGCTACCTCCTTCAACAAGGTAGGTGCTTTCTAGTCCAACCCGGCGCGCGTCGTTCAGTCGCTGACGTCTATTAAGCTTCGGCTGATGTATACGACACAGAACACCCATACTATGCCCACGTGATGGTTTGTGCTATCAGGCCAGAGGCCCCTCGGATCAAATATCCAAATCGTAGTGGATTAGGAACGCGCGGTAACGAGCAGAGACTCATGATTGATGTGACCCCGTCGCCCCGTCTCGAGTACTTGCGGCAAGGGCTAAGAATGCCCGGCCACGCCTCGTAAGTATCTCGCAGGCACCTTCCAGGTCAACCCGACTCCACATCACTCGCAATTAAGCTCGCGCGGGTACCACTCAGGGTCAACCTGTCTTTAGTCACATGTTTCAGTGCAAAGTCATAGTAACCATAGTAACTGTGTGTCTAACACCAAGGGAAAAACCCGAGGAATCACCCCCGGTGAATTCCACTCGATGTTGTCATCAAGGTGAACGTAAGAGGATCCACCCTCGAGGTTCATGTTTGATGGGTTGCACGACAGAGCCGTAACGGAAGTGGTTAAGGAGGAAATCACCCTCGATGACCTCGACCGTAAAGCTACACTACAGAGATCTCATCAGGAGTGATGTAAGAGGTTCCACCCTCGACACTCGATGGTAACTCTGCAGAGTCGTACAACTAGGGGGGTGATGTGCGGTGTCGGGGCCTGGGCGTCGATCACGTTGATCGAGTCATCGAACCTAAAGCGGGGCAACTGGGAGAAGGTGGGGGTCACTGGTGGATCACTAACCATCCTATACTAAGCAGTTTAGGATAAGCAGGTAAGGTATGAAAGCAGGTAACAACAACAGGCTATGCATCAGAGTAGGATCATACAGAAAACAGTAGCAGGTCTAATGCAAGCATGAGAGGGAAAGAAATGGGCGATATCGGAATGCTCAAGGGGGGTTTGCTTGCCTGGTTGCTCAGACAAGCAGGAGGGGTCGTCGGTGATGTAGTCGATCACAGGGGCATCATCGGTCTCGGGGTCTACCTGAGAGAAGAGGGGGAAGAAACAGTAAATATAAAGCAAACATAGCATCACAAAGCATAACGTGGCAATATGCTGTGCCGGGTGTGACCTAACGTAAGGCTACACGATATAGGTGAAGGGGGAATTCAACCGGGAATGTATTCCCGGTTCTGGACCTGTGTCAAACAGATGACCGGAGGGGGAATTTCCCATGTTTAGCATGCTAGGGCATGTGACAGATGAATGGACCGTGTATTCGGATTCGTCTCGTCGTTCTGAGCAACTTTCATGTAGAAAACATTTTCATCGGAGTTACGGATTATTTTCTATGAATTTTCAAATATTTAAACAATTTCTGGGATTATCTTTAACTCAAGAAAGGACTTATTGCGCCAGCATGACATCATTTTGATGTCAGCAGAGTCAACAGTCAACTCTAACTAGGTTGACTGGTCAATGGGGCAAAGGGGCCCATCTGTCATTGTCACCTCAGCTAACCTAACAGTTTAGTTAAGACTAATTATGTAATTAGGTTAATAAGCAAGGTTAATTAGGTTAATTAAATAAATTACTAATTAATTAATTATTAACTTTAATTATTTATTTTTCTTAAAAAAACGTTCCAGGGGCGTGGGGCCCCGGTGTCATAGACCTTAGTGGTTTAGCGGGCGCACGGGTGCAGGCGTGCGTGCCCGAGGCCACCAGGGGGCAAGGAGCACTCAGGTGCCCAGGAGGGCGCGCGCCGGTGGCCACGGCGCGGCCGGCCGGAGCCGCGATGGCTAGGGCGGCGACCAACAAGGGGGCCGCGGGTATGGGGCGTCGGGTGCGGGCGCTTGGGCGCCAGCTCGCTTGGGAACACGCCCAGGGGCGCGGTAGCCGCCACGGCAGAGGGCGGCGGCGCTGAGCGAGGACGGTCGTCGGTGCGGGGCAAACGGCGAAAGGGCGTAGCCGGTGATGAGCACGCGCGCGACGCGGTGTGTGGGGCGGAGCAGCAGGCGGCTGTGTAGTGTGAGAAGGCGTGGGCAGCGCGGCCACGACGGACCAGGGCGCGGTGACCGCGGGACGGCACAGGGATGCACGGGAGCACGGGCCAGGCATCATCTGCAACGGGGAGCAGCGGCCACGCTCGACGACGGAGACGAGGGGGGAGGGGGAAATGGCGAGGGGCTCACAGCGGAGCTGTAGGGGGGGGTGGCAGCGGGCTCGTTGGAGGCGTTGGGGAGGACGACAGGGATGGAGTCCGGTGAGAACCAGCGACAGCGCGAGGTTGCGGCAACGTCCACGATGTCAAGCAGGCATCGGGCCACGAGGGAGAGGGGACGGGGCCGCAAGGAGGACCGTGGCGGTCCGGCGAGGAGGGCTTGGAGCGACGGCAGGGTCGGGCGGTGACGATGGGGTCTGGGCAGTCCGCCCGATCCCGATCCGGTTTAGGAGGGGAACGAGAGGAAGGAGGGGATCATGGGGAGTGGGTGCGGCAGCGGTAGTGGGCTAGGGTTCCTGGTGGGAGGGGTAAGTAGGTGGAGTGGTGGGCCGGCCTGGCTGAAGTGGGCCGAGGCCCAATGGGAGGCCAGGGGCTTTGGCCCTTTTTTTGCTTTTGTTTTAACTTTTGCTTTTCTATTTAAAAGAGCTACTGAATTATTTTTGTTAAATGTGGCACTTTGCACAAAAATAGATAGGAACAAAGTGAAGTTGCATAAAAAGTTTGGGGTCAAAAGGAGTTGGCTAACCATTTTTAGAAATTGGAAAGGCCAATTTAATTTTTGTTGGACCACAAGATAAAATCCCAGGGGCATTTTGGGAACTCAAATGAGGTTGGTTCCAACTTGATAAATATCCAAGGATTATTTGCCACCTTTTGAGCATTTTAGTTTTCATGCTTGACAAACTTGGATTTTTGACTTTATATTTTGAATTTGAATTTGAATCATGATTTGGATCGAGTGAGGATTAGCAACAGTAATGTGATGATGTGGCATCATTAGAGGAGGATTACTATAGCTTAATTATCCAGGCGTCACACTCTGTGTCGTCACTTTTAGGCCCGATGGCTTCTCCGATCATCAACAGCGATGTGATCCAGGGTGAGACTTTTCTCCCCGGACAGATCTTCGTATTCGGCAGCTTTGCACTGCGGGCCCATTCACTTGGTCATCTGGAGCAGATCGAAAGCTACGCCCCTGGCCATCAGGTCAGATTTGGAAGTTCGAACTACACGGCCGACATCCGCGGAGACTTGATCTTCGACGGATTCGAGCCACAGCCGAGCACACCGCACTGTCACGATGGGCATGATTTAGCTCTGCCGCCGAACAGTGCCCTGGAGGCCGCACCTGTGTCCGCTCCAACCCCTAGCTTAGAGCCGATCACACCAACCGAGGATGGGTGGTTAGACACCGCCTCGGGGGCTGCAATCTCTACGGCGATCGAGCCGAACACCAGCCCTATTATCTGCGAAGCCCGTGACTCCAAAGAGCCAGACTCCTCTCCAGACTCCGAGCCCTCCGCACCCCGACCGAGCGAACCCGCTTCGGCGCCGATCATGGAGTTCACCACCGCAGACATCTTTCAGCACTCGCCCTTCGGTGATATTCTGAATTCACTAAAGTCTCTCTCTATGTCAGGAGAGCCCTGGCCGGACTATGGTCGGCAAGGTTGGGATGAGGATGATGAAGAAATTCAAAGCCCACCCACCACCCACTTCGTAGCCACTGTTGATGATTTAACCGACATGCTTGACTTCGACTCTGAAGACATCGACGGTATGGACGCCGATGCAGGAGATGATCAAGAACCAGCGCCTATAGGGCACTGGAAAGCCACCTCGTCGTATGATATATACATGGTGGACACCCCAAGAGAAGGCAATGGCGATGGAATAGCGGAGGATGACCCCTCCAAGAAGCAGCCTAAGTGCCGGCGTCAGCGGCGCCGCTCTAAATCCCGCCAGAACAAAAACGGTGATTCTGGCACGGGGATAATAACACCCCGGATAGTGCCGAAGACAACCACCTCCAGCAAGATTCAGCACAAGAGGATAGAGAAGCCAGCCCTCATGAGAGAGCGGCAGACAGAGAGGTCAAGGACGATAATTATATGCCTCCCTCCAAAGACGAGGCAAGCCTCGACGACGACGAATTTGTCGTGCCGGAGGATCCCGTCGAACAAGAGCGTTTCAAACGCAGTCTTATGGCCACGGTGAGTAGCCTCAAGAAAAAACAACATCTTAGAGCTGATCAAGATTTGCTAGCTGACAGATGGACTGAAGTCCTTGCGGCTAAAGAGTATGAACTCGAACGCCCCTCCAAGATCTACACAAAGCGCAGGTTGCTACCCCAATTAGAGGAGGAAGCACTTAAACCTACATCACCAGTGCATGATGCGGCCGACCGGCCACCCCGTGGCTCCGACAAAGAGGCCTCTTGGCCCTCCACTCAAGTCGCACCCCGGCACCGCTCAAAAAATACCAAGGCATGGGAAAATGCGCCAGACCTACGAGATATATTGGAGGACAAGGCAAGGCAAACAAGATCGATCTACGGATCACATGGGCGCCCCATGGCACGAGATGGTTCTCATCACGCCGGATACAGTAAATCCGGCCAGGCCGAACATAGTAGACAAAGCTCGTTTGAGTTGCGTCGTGATGTAGCCCAATACAGAGGCGCCGCACACCCACTATGCTTCATAGATGAAGTAATGGATCATCAAATCCCCGAGGGTTATAAACCCGTTAACATCGAATCATACGATGGCACAACAGATCCTGCAGTATGGATCGAGGACTAACTCCTTCATATCCACATGGCCCGCAGTGATGACCTACACGCCATCAAATACCTCCCACTCAAGCTTAAAGGACCAGCTCGGCATTGGCTTAACAACTTGCCAGCAGAATCAATTGGTTGTTGGGAGGACCTGGAAGCCGCATTCCTCGACAATTTCCAGGGCACTTATGTGCGACCACCAAACGCCGATGACCTAAGCCACATAATTCAGTAGCCAGAGGAATCGGCCAGACAATTCTAGACACGGTTCCTAACCAAGAAAAATCAAATTGTCGACTGTCCGGACGCAGAGGCCCTAGCAGCCTTCAAGCATAACATCCGCGACGAGTGGCTTGCACGGCACCTAGGACAGGAAAAGCCGAAATCTATGGCAGCCCTCACGACACTTATGACCCGCTTGTGCATGGGCGAAGAGAGCTGGCTAGCTCGCAGCAATAAACATGACCAAGAGCCCTGGTAATTCGGATACCAAGGACAGCAGTGGCAGGTCGCGTCACAACAAGCAAAAGCGCCACATTACCGGCAACAATGCTGAGGATACATCAGTTAATGCCGGATTCAGAGGCTCTAAACCCGGTCAGCGGAAAAAGCCATTCAAAAGAAATACTCTGGGCCCGTCCAGTTTGGACCGAATACTCGACCTCTCATGCTAGATACATGGCACCCCCGAAAAACCATCCAATCACACCAACAGGGATTGTTGGGTGTTCAAGCAGGCAGGCAAGTTAAATGCCGAAAGCAGAGACAAGGGGCTGCATAGCGATGACGAGGAGGAGCCCCGGCCACCGAACAATAGTGGACAGAAAGGTTTCCCCCCACAAGTGCGGACGGTGAACATGATATACTCAACCCACGTCCCCAAGAGGGAGCGGAAGCGTGCGCTAAGGGACGTATACGCGATGGAGCCAGTCGCCCCGAAGTTCAACCCATGGTCTTCCTGCCCGATCACTTTTGATCGAAGGGACCACCCCACTAGCATCCGTCATGGCGGATTCGCCGCATTGGTTCTAGACCCAATTATTGACGGATTTCACCTCACTAGAGTCCTTATGGACGGCGGCAGCAGCCTAAACCTGCTTTACCAGGATACAGTGCGGAAAATGGGCATCGATCCCTTGAGGATTAAACCTACTAGAACGACCTTTAAAGGCATCATACCAGGTGTAGAGGCCAACTGTACAGGCTCAGTTACACTAGAAGTGGTCTTCGGATCTCCGAATAATTTCCGAAGCGAGGAGTTAATCTTCGACATAGTCCCGTTCCGCAGTGGCTATCACGCACTGCTCGGGCGAACCGCATTTGCCAAGTTCAATGCGGTGCCGCACTACGCATACCTCAAGCTCAAGATGCCAGGTCCTCGAGGAGTTATCAAGGTCAATGGAAACACCGAACGCACTTCCGACCGGAGGAGCATACGACGGCTATCGCAGCGGAAGTACAAAGCAGCCTCTCAAGGCAATTCTCCAGTCCGGCCATTAAACGTCCGGACACCGTCAAGCGCGCCCGGAGTAACCTACAACAAGACCGCCTGGCACGTTCCGAGCAAGCGTAGCAATGCGGCCCCAACCCCAGCCCTCGCGAACTTGCGAAACCAGTGTTGCGCGTACATAACTATGCTCCAGAAATACCATGGGCACAGGGGAAGGGGCACCATCACGGCACGCCCGAAACGCGGCTTAGACCGCACTAGGGGCTGTCGATTTCTTAAATTTTCTCTTATTTTCAGGACTCCATTCTTCGGAAGGCTTGTCCGGCAGTACAATTGCCGCACAAACGATACAACCAGGGAAGCAGAAAGCTACGCCGCACTACGGAACTCTAAGGTGGTCTCTATAACAAGCAGTATACCTGTTTCGCATAACATTCCGCAGCTCGCCCCTGGAAAGGACATATTTGATAGTCCCATCTTTTCCTTATCGCACTATTTGTATCGTTCTGCTTTGATCGCAGCTTTTTTAAATAAACAATGCATAGCTTTCGTCTATTATTGCATTACCTCTTTTTTTACGAATATATGTTCATTAATGACATGTCGCACCCGTACACTTTGGTACGGCCAATACGCCAGGGGCTTAAGTACCCCACAACATGGTGTGAGAAGTCCGAACACTTTCACAAGTGCGGCACCCCAAACTTATTGCATTATATGCATCGGCTCTGAATCATGTCTTGGGTCAATAGTTGGGTTTGCCCGGCTCCTATGTTTTGGTACCTTACATTCCATTATATCGGCTAAGGTAGCACTAGGAGAACTACTGTGATTATGCCACAGTTGAGCTGGGCTAAGCACCTCAGTAGAGAAAGCTAAAACTGGCCGTCGTGATAAGGCAAGAGCTGGTCGCTGTTCGAGAGGTTTTCGAGTCCCTAAAGACTTATGCCGCTTAGAGCGAGGAGTCAGCTTTGTCCGGCCTAGGCGTGGATAGCGCCACGAACTCGGTCTTCCAAACACTAGGGGCTTCGCCGAAATTTAAAATTATAGAATTCTATGGCTAAGTGAGAGTGTTCAAGCATTATAGTCCGATTGCTTTGTTCGTTGTGTTGAGCGCCTCCCTCGAAGGACCCAAGAATGGGAAAAAGAGTGCTCATGTTTATCCCGAATACTCCAGCACTCGTGCCATGGGGGCATAAGCCGACGACTCGCCATCTCTCGAATTTGATAAACGGCCGCACAGAAGGTAATATTTTAAATTCAAAAAGCGTTGCTTAGCGCACATGAACAAGTTTTTAGCGCACAGGACCAAACCAGCAAGTTCACTGAAAAATTACATTCATGGAACATTCATCTGCCACAAGGCGGGCACCCTTCAGAACGCCCTCATAATACATCTCAGGCTTGCGATGCTCCTTGCCCGGCGGTGGCCCGTCCTTCACAAGCTTCTCAGCATCCAGCTTGCCCAGTGCACCTTCGCACGGGCAAGCGCCCTACGGGCACCCGCGATGCATATGGAGCGCTTGATGACTTCGAGCCTTGGACAGGCCTCCACCAGCCGCCTCACCATCTCGAAGTAGCTCCCAGGCATGGCCTCTCCAGGCCATAGCCGGACTATGAGGCCCTTCATGGCCTGTTCGGCCACCTTATGGAGCTCGACCAGCTGTTTCAGCTGGTCGCTTAAGGGCACCGGGTGTTCGGCCTCAGCATACTACGACCAGAACACCTTCTCCGTCGAGCTTCCCTCCTCGGCTCGGTAGAAGGCGGCGGCATCCGACATGCTACGGGGCAAGTCTGCGAATGCTCTTGGAGAGCTCCGGATTCGGGTAAGTGACAAGTAATTCACTTTTACGTGCTTGCTTTGCATAAAGAATGCCTTACCCGCCGCTATATTTTTTATTGCCTCAACCTCCTGGAGGGCCTTCTGGGCTTCGGCCTTGGCAGACTTGGCATCTTCAATGGCTGCCGCAAGCTCAGACTCTCGCGTCTTCGAGTCATGCTCCAAACTCTCATGTTTTTTCATGAGAGCCTGGAGCTCTTGCCGCACCTCGCCAACCTGCGTCTCATGCTTCTCCCACTCGGTGCGCTCCGTGGCCGCCCTCTTTTTGGCCTCAGACAACGCTTGCTTAAGGGTCGCCACCTCAGTTGTGGCCCCTACAATAGCCGCGTTAATCCTGTCACTTTTTGCAATTGCACCTTTCACATATTTCAATAAGGTATTTCTTACCTTCCTTCTCCTCGAGCTGCTGCTTGGCTAGGCCGAGCTCTTGTTCGGACCGCTTGAGGTTCTGCTTTAGCATATCCACCTCCGCAGTCAGTGCGGCGGAGGCCAGTAGCAAAGCCTACATACGCATATTAACTTGATTATGTTAGACTCCTGCGAATGTTATTAGATCCTCTATTCGGCTTTTCTATCCGAACGCCGAACAGAGCATCAGGGTCTACTGTCGATGCGGTAATATTTTTACATATTCTTTACTTACCTCAAAGCCTGTTAGAAGGCTGGCACAGGCTTCAGTCAGTCCGCTCTTGGCGGACTGAACCTTCTGGATCACCACACTCATAATAGTGCAGTGCTCCTCGTCGATGGAGTCGCCGTTAAACGTCTCCAGCAAATTGTTCGGTGCCTCCGGTTGGACGGAGGTCACCGGCTCGGTAGGCTTGCTCCTCTTGGAAGGAGGCTGCCTACCGGAGTCCGGAACCGTTGAAGGTTCTGGCGCGGTGTCCGGCTCAATGCCGGACTTGGAGCCCTTGGGGGTTCTATCCCCTTTATGCCTGGAGTCCGGGAGGTTGCCTTGCAGCGCCTCCAGGACCACCTCCTCCTGGCTTCGAACCTGTTGGGACGCCACCTCGGCGCCGTCCGTAGGGTGGGGGGAGGAAGCCGTCGGAAGCAAATTCACATCTGAGAAATCCAGGGAGCCGCTCGACGACTCGTCGAGCCCGGCCTTGGGCGGACTGCGCAATCATGTTCGACATAAGGAAAAGTTGTGCAATGGGGGAATACTATGAATCACTCAGGTATCCAGATACTTACGATCTCTCCAGGGGCTTGGCCCTGTGCGGCCACTCCTCTTCGCCGTCGTCGGCGTTGGTGGAGTAGTCCGGAGGAGGGGTCTTCCCCCTCTTGGACCCTTTGGCCTCCCCGGTTGGGGCGGCCTTCCTTTTCTTCCCTCCCCCCGCTGGAGGGGGAGAGGTCTCTTCTTCCTCCTCCTCGTCTTCATGGGAGGAGCGCACCTTGGAGTCGTCGGATGATGAATCCGACACCTCTTGGAGCCGGGCACTCTTTCGAGTCCCCGTGGCCTTCTTCCTGGCCTTCTTCTCCGGCACCACGTAGGGTGCCGGAACCAGCAGCTTCGCCAAGAGAGCGTCCGCTGGGCCTTCGGGCAAAGGAGCCGGACAGTTGATCTGTGCGGACGTCTCCTGCCAATCCTGTCAAAGGTAAGGGAGCTTAGATCCCGCATGGAGTCAAACTATAAAAAACTAATACCCTGTAAAAGGTAAAAACAGCTTACCGCATGAGCGTGACGCTGCGTGCTAAATCCGGGTTCCTCGGTGGCGGATGCGGGGGCCTCGGCGCCCTTGAAAAGCACCTTCCACGCATCTTCGTACGTCATGTCGAAGAGCCTGCTCAGAGTTCGGTGCCGCGCCGGGTCGAACTCCCACAGGTTGAAAGCCCGTTGTTGACACGGGAGGATCCGACGGATGAGCATAACCTGGACTACGTTGACAAGTTTGAGCTTCCTGTCCACCAGGGTTTGGACGCATGTTTGAAGTCCGGTCAGCTCTCCTTTTTTTACCCCACGACATGCCCGTCTCTTTCCAGGAGGCGAGCCACGTAGGGGGTATGGATTGGAACTCGGGGGCTGCGACCCATTCAGGGTCGCGCGGCTCGATGATGTAAAACCACCCCGACTGCCACCCCTTTAGGGATTCCACGAAGGAGCCCTCGAACCATAGGACGTTGGACATCTTGCCCACCATGGCGCCTCCGCACTCCGCTTGGGTGCCTCGCACCACCTTCGGCTTGACATTAAAAGTCTTGAGCCATAGGACAAAATGGGGGCGGATGTGGAAGAAAGCCTCGCACACGACGATAAACGCCGAGATGTTGAGGACAAAGTTTGGGGCCAGATCGTGGAAATCCAGGCCATAGTAGAACATGAGCCCCCAGACAAATGGGTGGAGAGGGAAGCCCAGTCCGTGGAGGAAATGGGGGAACACCACCCTCTCATGGGACCTAGGGGTGGGGATGAGCTGCCCCTCTTCGAGAAGCCGGTGTCGTTAGACAAGTATCCGGCCTTCCTTAGTCTTTTGATGTGTCCCTCCGTGACGGAGGAGACCATCCACTTGCCTCCTGCTCTGGACATGGCTGGAGAAGGTTGAGGTGGGGTGTGCAGACTTGGGCGCTAGAGCTCGAGTGCGCGGAAATGGATAGGCAAAGGAGGAAGAAGGCGTGGATGAAAAGGTGGATCCTTATCCCCTTATATGGGCAGACACGACTATGCGCCCCCACCAGCCTGGTAAAACTCGCTTATCTCCCAAGCGCCATAGTCAATGGCGCGGTTGGGTTACCCACACCCAGATTGATCAGAATCTCGGAATAAGGGGAGACGATCTCTGCTTTAACAAGACGTGCTAAGGAAACCACCTCACTAAACGCGCTAAGGTGGGACAATAAAACGATTTGAATAAAGACTTGGCCGTGGTGTGATGTCATGCTACGGAATACGTCAGCAGATTAGATTTGTGTAAATATTATTCTCTCTATGGCAGTATGTGGAAACTTATTTTGCAGAGCCGAACACTACCTTTGTGTTCAAAATCTTCTATGAAGTACTTGGAGGAGGAACCCGCCTTGCAATGCCAAAGACAATCTGCGCGCCAGACTCGTTGTCATTAAAGCCTGGTTCAGGGGCTATTGAGGGAGTCCTGGATTAGGGGGTGTCCGGATGGCCGGACTATGCCTTCGGCCGAACTCCTGGACTATGAAGATACGAGATTGAAGACTTCATCCCGTGTCTGGAAGGGACTTTCCTTGGCGTGGAAGGCAAGCTTGGCGATACAGATATGTAGATCTCCTACCATTGTAACCGACTCTGTGTAACCCTAGCCCTCTCCGGTGTCTATATAAACCGGAGAGTTTTAGTCCGTAGGACGAACAACAATCATACCATAGGCTAGCTTCTAGGGTTTAGCCTCTCTGATCTCGTGGTAGATCTACTCTTGTACTACCATATCATCAATATTAATCAAGCAGGACGTAGGGTTTTACCTCCATCAAGAGGGCCCGAACCTGGGTAAAACATCGTGTCCCCTGCCTCCTGTTACCATCCGGCCTAGACGCACAGTTCGGGACCCCATACCCGAGATCTGCCGGTTTTGACACCGACAATGCTAGTTGGTTTACTTGGTGGAAGATCATATGTTCAGATCCATTATGCATATTAATACCCCTCTGATTACGAACATGAATATGCTTTGTGAGTAGTTACGTTTGTTCCTGAGGACATGGGAGAAGTCTTGCTATTAGTAGTCATGTGAATTTGGTATTCGTTCGATATTTTGATGAGATGTATGTTGTCATCCCTCTAGTGGTGTCATGTGAATGTCGACTACATGAAACTTCAATATTGTTTGGGCCTAGAGGGAGGCATTGGGAAGTAATAAGTAGATGATGGGTTGCTAGAGTGACAGAAGCTTAAACCCTAGTTTATGCGTTGCTTCGTAAGGGGCTGATTTGGATCCATATGTTTCACGCTATGGTTAGTGTCGGTGTAAAAACCGGCGGATCTCGGGTAGGGGGTCCCGAACTGTGCGTCTAGGCCGGATGGTAACAGGAGGCAAGGGACATGAAGTTTTACCCAGGTTCAGGCCCTCTTGTTGGAGGTAAAACCCTACGTCCTGCTTGATTAATATTGATGATATGGGTCGTACAAGAGTAGATCTACCACGAGATCGGAGAGGCTAAACCCTAGAAGCTAGCCTATGGTATGATTTTTGTTCTGTATGTTGTCCTATGGACTGAAACCCTCCGGTTTATATAGACACCAGATAGGGTTAGGGTTACACAAAGTCGGTTACAATGGTAGGGGATCTATATATCCGTATCGCCAAGCTTGCCTTCCATGCCAAGGAAAGTCCCTTCCGGACACGGGACGAAGTCTTCAATCTTGTATCTTCATAGTCCAGGAGTCCGACTGAAGGTATAGTCCGGCCATCCGGACACCCCCTAATCCAGGACTCCCACAGTTAGGTTTACCTTAATACTTCTGTTGTAGTTGCGGATGCTTGCAATGGGGGATAATCATAAGTGGGATGCTTGTCCAAGTAAGGACAGTACCCAAGCACCGGTCCACCCACATGTCAAATTATCAAAGTACCGAACGCGAATCATATGAACGTGTTGAAAACTAGCTTGATGATAATTCCCATGTGTCCTCGGGGGTGCTTTCCTTGATATAAGAGTTTGTCCAGGCTTGTCCTTTGCTACATAGAGGATTGGTCCATCTTGCCGCACCTTATTTACTTTTATTGCTTGCTACTCGTTACAAATTATCTTATAACAAAACTATCTGTTACCGACAATTTCAGTGCTTGTAGAGAATACCTTATTGAAAACTGCTTATCATTTCCTTCTGCTCCTCGTTGGGTTCGACACTCTTACTTATCGAAAAGGCTACGATAGATCCCCTACACTCGTGGGTCATCAACAACAAACAAAATAAACTTTGTGCTAGTAGGAAGGTAACGTCAAGCACTATGCTCCCTGGCAACGGTGCCAGAAAATGCTTGATATCCTACAAGGGCACATGGCTGTTGTAGCACTTTTCTTGTGCTAAGTAGAGTGTCGAACCCACAAGGAGCAAATAGGAAGACACTACCAACCCCACAACTACGTTGTCTACGTAGCTACGTTCGCACCCAAACCCTAGTTTGGAAGTAGCCTATTCTGTCAGTTGCTACAGGAACAATAATAAAGGGGGATTTAACTAGACTACAAACTTGGATAGAAAATATACTAAACTACAACACAAAATAAAAGGGGTTGTACTTGTTGGATTGAATAGATCAAAAGGCGGTATCTAGGCTTTCCGTCTCACTAGTACTAGAAGAGCATCTCTATGGCATACAAGTATTATAGACTACTAAACATCCTCCTATGGTTTGCACCCGCAGTTTGTCACTTCTAGGTGTACTAGACATAACATCACGTCAAGTTCACACGCGGCTGTCAATAATACACAATGGAACCAAAGGATCATGAAGTTCATCTATACTCTATGTACGTGCAAGTAACATACATTCAACATGAATGAGAGTAAATACTAAATGAAGCCACAAAGACTAGTTGTGCATACTAGATCATGCCTCAACCTTGAACTGGGTAAATTACTCACACATAGATGAATAGGCACACAAAGAGGAACGATTTTTTGCTGCCATCAACATGTTCAATCTTACAAAATACATATGCGAGGACAGAGATGGGAATGGAGATGGGCACCGACGCATGGTGATATGGCAGCGACTCCTTTTCCTCCTCTTGTGTGGCCTTCATGGTGATGGTGGTGGAGGGATAGGCCTCCCTCTAGATGAGATGCGAGAACCTCTTGCCGATTGTTAGAACTTTCGGTGGAATGAGGATGATGATCCCAGTGGCTAGGGTTGGAGCTCTTCATTTAGGATGCCTCCTTGGGTCTCCTCCATTGATGTAGTCTCCTCCCCTTCATCCAAGGGCTCTAGGGGAGTCAAATCCATGCCCAAATGATGCCTTATCTGCCAAGGATCCCATAGGAACAAATTGGGATGAAATCAGAGCAAGATCGGGAAAGTTGTGGCCAAATTACGAAGCTGTTTGGAGATCATACGAGCGCCAGAATGAGAGGCTATGGTCGTATGGAAGGCCGTCCTCCGTTTTGGACTCCAAGAGCATTTTTTGTATTTTGGTCGGCATTTCTTCATATAAACTCCGATTTTGACGTTCTTGTGCTCGTTGGATTGCTACACAAAAGCCTGATGCGTTTGTGTCCTTGGACATTCAATTTTGACATGTAATAAATGTCAAATCATCAAATACTCCATATGGCCTTCATCTGCTGCCTCGAACTTCTCCGGTTTGACTCCCACCTTGGTTCTTTTGATGTGCCAAGTCCATGAACATGCCAATACACCTACCAAGACCCCAAAACAAAGGAAAACTAAATAAAAATAAAAGTTGTGCAACGAACTTGGTAAAACGAGTAAATACCAAAAACTATGCATTGGGAAGATGTATAAGTCCTAGATGGATATGTTATGAGGGATTTTTTCTCTTGAAAATACTCTAAAAAGCACGCATAAACCCCACTCATCAACCAATCTTATCGATCAATGTGAATCAATTTGGATTTACATTTCACTGTTAACCTTGATAGCGGATACCGACTAGTAGGGGTAGGTTGTGTCACGACCTCATCGATTTTGATTGACAGAAAACATAGCTTCATCGATCCCCATGTGGATTTGATCTCATCAACCGTGCACACGGCCGATCTCATAAATGACAACACATCTCATTTGGAGCCTCTACATATCAAATATGCATTCGATCTGAATCCAAATCCTATAGCAGAGGCTCTGACTCCACTGTTTGGTTCTACAGCAGGGTGCATCGATTGCAAACTAAAAATTCCTACCTGCAGAACATCCAAGAACATGCTACGAGAGATGGATCACGGATCATTATACCACTAGACACACAGTGTCATGCAGCAGAAGTAGAGTTGGGGCAGCGCGTCCTCGAAGTTGTATCCTCCTTGTCGATCTCCCACATAGCTGATCGGATCCCACGAATAGGTTCACCAGAGCGGCGCAAGGACACTGTGTCTAATGATATCCGCGTGTGCAGGAGGAACATCATGCGGCGGACTGCTACGTTCGGTCACACAACCGTCGGTGAGTGGAGGTGGCTAGTTGCAACACATGCAAAGCCCTAGTGATGGCGCTGAAGTGATCAACAAATGAATGTGCCACACCTCCACTATATATAGGCATCTGTCGCAGGCTCAACAGTTGGGCCTCGCATGAATCCTAAATCCCAAAGTATGTTCGGCCTGGATCTGAGTCCAAGTAAGATCATATCTGACTCATGGAGTCGTATCCGGCCTCACATGTTCCTTCCCTTAAGGTCGCAGGTCGGATAACCTCTAACCTGCTTGGTTGGTAGCGGCCTCTAGCAAGGCATGCCAACCACCAAATAAACAATGAATCTGGTTGACAAACCTATACAACATATCACACTTCTGTTCCCTTTGCCACATGATATATGTCGTCGGGCACAAGGCAAGTCTGTCATCCTTGTGCTATCCCGACCTCTTTCTTGTTTTAGTGATGCCGACCACTAACCGGATTATCTCATAATCCTTGTCGCATGGCTATGCTTATCTTGGTGGGGTCAGATGAGGGGCCTGATGTCTACTACACAACTTATTCATGTAGACTTGTGTTGGGCTTCCAAGCGCAGAGTTTTGTAGGACAGTAGCAATTTTCCCTCAAGTGGACGACCTAAGGTTTATCAATCCGTGGGAGGCGTAGGATGAAGATCGTCTCTCTCAAATAACCCTCCAACCAAATAATAAAAAGTCTCTTGTGTCCCCAACACCCCGAATACAATGGTAAATTGTATAGGTGCACTAGTTCGGCGAAGAGATGGTCATACGAGTGTAGTAATGATAGTAGATATTCATTTTTGTAATAGGATCAATAAAAAACAGCAAGGTAGCAAGTAACAAAAGTGAGCACAAACGGTATCGCAATGCTTGAAAATGAGGCCTAGGGTCCGTACTTTCACTAGTGCAATCTCTCAACAATGCTAATATAACTGGATCATATAACCACCCTCATGGGTACAATGACGTCCTAAACAAACGGGTTAAAACCCCTTTCCGCGACGACAGTTGGAACCGTCGCCAAGTGAGTGTGGGTGATAGGGGGGTCCTTCCCACACAGCCCAGAAATCGTCGGGGATAGGCCCTCCTGGGACCCAGGCTGGGGCCGTGTGCTATCGGGCGAGGCATGGAAACCCAATCATTTCCGTAGGTATGTATATCCCACATGGTGAATCCCAAAAATCATTTTCGTAGGTATGTATATCCCACACGGTGAATCCTAGAAATCATTTTCGTAGGTATGTATATCCCACACGATGAATCCCGGAAATCATTTCCGTAGGTATGTACATCCCATATGGTGAATCCCAGAAATCATTTCCGTAGGTATGTACATCCCACACGGTGAATCCCAGAAAATCATTTCCATAGGTATGTACATCCCACACAGTTCTTTGTGTGGAAACATTTGTGCAAGGTGGCCTAACGCAAACAGTTCGCTGTCGGAAGCCGTGTGTGATTATTAGTTGATCGAACACGCCTACTGTCTAGAAACCGTGTGGGTTGTTTGAGTTCATCGCCCATGGTGTTGTCTGAGTAACCGTTTGCAATAGAAAACCCCAATAAGCAGGGTAATTAGCCTATTATTGGTAATCCATGTACTAATCAAACTGATATTTCTTATAAAACACGCCAGATATTTCATATCCGTATAAAAGCAACCATGATTTCATAATCGAATTACATCAGATAGCTTTGGCACTGAGTTACGCCATTACACAATAGCACCAAGTTTCACATGCAGCATCAAAAACCTTCAGAAAGTAGCATCATACACGGTAAATAGACAGATGAATCTCATCTGGGAAACTGCAAAAGCGGAAGGCAAATATTGAGCCTTCAGTGATGTTGAATGTCCTTGCAACTTTAGGCCAGTGGCTATGGATAATTGCCCTCCCAACCTTCGTCCTCTTCAGCAAGACTTCAATATTGTACCATGGGTGTTGAATGAATACCTTCCTCGCCTCTTGACCATGCAGGTGGTTTGAGAGCTAATCATCGGTGAACTGCTTTGAAAAGTACTGAAAACAGAGCTATGGATAAATCGCTGTTGTAAATTTTGAAATGGCGCAAGGGGTAAAAACAAGGTAAAAGAATTGGTACCATCCTATATCTGACTGATGTCTTCTTTATTTTGCAAACAAAGATCTTGATGTTATTTGTCGCAAGTTTCTTCATCCTAACAATCTTTCTGAGTTTCTTGACTTGAAGTCTAAACCTCTGACAGCAGGACCTACATGTGCAAGACCAAATTGTAGGAAACCTAAATATTAGAATGATTCCTGCAACTGCACAATAATGTGCTATTAGCCAAAGGACCCTGCTTGAACAAACCTCAATGGTAAACCGCAGTGTCTCCCAATGTTTCCCTGCAACACACATAAGGAAGATCTTGATCAGGTTAACTGAGAGTTTCCATACTATCAGTAGAATATTTATTGAGTATAGGAAAATTCAATTGGTGTCACATGCATAACAATACAAAATTGTACCCACAACGAATGAAAATCAAATTGCAGAACTGAACCAAACAGTTAAATGGACAGAAGACAAAATGAACCAAAATAGTTAACTGAGCACGACATTGCAGAATAGAAACATGTACTAGAAGATAAGACAGTTAACAAAACAAAGAATGCTTGAGAACAGTACTAAGAAATGTAGCAATTGTTGGACCAAAGTGTTAACTGAACATTACATTTCAGAGGACCAAACTATTAACTGAACATCATATTGCATATTAACATTACAAAGGACAAATCACTAGAAGGCACTGGTGGTGGCCTCAAGAAAACATCACGAACTGTATTTTAAAGTAGACAACCGCGTAGCAGTGTCGACAGTGGCCTTGAAGACGAGGTGCTCCTCCAAGATCTGGCGGTCGACACACATGGCAGCCATAGCGACCTCGTTTGCGTGTGTGGCCGCATGCTACTTAGCTCCACATTATACTGCATGTAAAATGGCTATGGGCGGCGCTTAATTGGAGGAGGGGGGCAGTGATTTCGGTGGAAGGTGTCGCTCCATCAGCCGGGGCATGTGGGACAGGAAAGAAGGAGGATGGCGTTGGTGGGGTGTGGATTACCTGACCATATCAACGAGGCCGCGCAACAAGAAGGGTCGGCGGCGAGGAGGCGACGCTGCAAGAAGAAGGGTCGCTGGCGAGGAGGCGGCACTGCAAGAAGAAGGGTAGCAGGCGAGGAGGCGGCGCTGTCAGAAGAAGGGTCGCCGGCGAGGAGGCTGAGCTGCCAGTAAGCAGTAGTGAAGTTTTAAACTTGGAAAGCAAGGAGGAATAGTGGAAATGTGGCTTTTGGTAGGAGGGAAGGGGCGGGGAGATAGATATTTCCGCGGTGGCAAAAAAATTTCGCTCGGTGCCGCGAGAAACTGGCGCGCAAGTGTGGTTCAAGCGAGGGCGGTGGACTGTAGACGACGAAGCTTCCTGCATAAGCTATACAAGACGGTGCGCCGGGATATTTTATATCGCATCCCACACGATTCTTTCTAGTAAACTATTTGTGGTATACCTGATTTTTTCATTATGTTTTGAAAGACAAAATGGTGTTATGGAGGGAAAGGATGGTGTTTGAATTTCTAGAACATTTACGTACAATGAACATGCAACTATTGCATGAGTGTCGTGTTTAAATTTGGAATTATTCCGGGTTCGTTTGTCATTTTTATGCATTAATTGAGTTTCTGGGCATTTAATGTGCATAATTCAAATTTGAACTACAAGCACATGAACCAAAGTTTGCTGAAAAATCACATGTGCGTCTTTGGGTGAATTTATAGGTCCCATGCAAAAAATGGGAATAAAATTAAAACATGTGGGTGTCGTGGCTCGGCCGGAATGATTGAGAAACTTGGTTTTTTAATTCCTGTAAATCCAAAACACGGATGAAAATCATGAAACATGGCATGGTGTCATGACATGGCACCAATATGCTGCAGTAATTTTTTTGGCCGAATTGGGACAAGCTTTGGTGTAAGCTTCTTGAAAACCGGAGCTTCCCTCAAGAAGGCTCTTGGTTCTGAGAGGGAACGTGTCACCTCCATGTGCGAAACGACATACGTACACTGCCTTCTTCTTCCTTAATTTTTGTACACTGGCAGATTAGACCAAATAGAAGTATCATGCTAAATTTTGGAATAATTTCATGTTCGTTTGTCCTTTTTTATACATTAATTGAGTTTCTGGGCATTTAATGTGCATAATTCAAATTTGAACTACAAGCACATGCTCCAGTGCACCAAAGTTGTTCGAAAAATAACATGTGTGTCCTTGGGTGACTTTCTAGGTCCCATGCAAGAGATGGGAGCGAGTGAAATTCAAACATCTGGGCGTCATTCCTCGGCCGAAAAGATTGAGAAACTTGGTTTTTTAATTCCTGTAATTCCAAAACATGCCTGAAAATCATGAAACTTGGCATGGTGTCACGACATGGCACCAACATGCTGCAGTAATTTCATTGGCCGAATTGGGACAAGCTTTGGTGTAGGCTTATTGCAAACTGGAGCTTCCCTCAAGAAGGCTCCTGGTGCCGAGAGGGAACGTGTCACCTCCGTGTGCGAAACGACATACGTACACTACCTTCTCCCGCCTTAATTTTTTGACACAGGCAGATTAGACCAAATAGAAGTATTGTGCCAAATTTTGGAATTATTCCGTGTTCGTTTGGCCTTTTTATACATTAATTGAGTTTCTACGCATTTAATGTGTATAAATCAAATTTGAACTACAAGCACGTGCTCCTATGCACCAAAGTTGTTTGAAAAATCACATGTGTGTCCTTGGGTGAATTTCTAGGTCCCATGCAAGAGATGGGAGTGAAATTCAAACATCTGGGCGTCGTGGCTCGGCCGGAAAGATTGAGAAACTTGGTTTTTTAATTCCTGTAATTCCAAAACACGTCTGAAAATCATGAAACTTGGCATGGTCTCATGACATGGCACCAACATGCTGCGGTAATTTTTTTGGCCGAATTGGGACAAGCTTTGGTGTAATCTTCTTGCAAACCGAAGCTTTCCTCAAGAACGCTCATGGTTCTGAGAGGGAACGTGTCAGCTCCGTGTGCGAAACGACATACATACACTGCCTTCTCCCACCTATATTTTATTACACAGCCAGATTAGACCAAATAGAAGTATTGTGCTAAATTTTGGAATTATTCCGGGTTCATTTGGCCTTTTTATACATTAATTTAGTTTCTGGGCATTTAATGTGCAAAATTCAAATTCGAACTACAAGCACATGCTCCAGTGCACCAAAGTTGTTTGAAAAATCACATGTGTGTCCTTGGGTGAATTTCTAAGTCCCATGCAAGAGATGGGAGTGAAATTCAAACATCTGGGCGTCGTGGCTCGACCGGAAAGATTGAGAAACTTGGTTTTTTAATTCCTGTAATTCCAAAACACGCCTGAAAATCATGAAACTTGGCATGGTCTCATGACATGGCACCAACATGCTGCGGTAAATTTTTTGGCCGAATTGGGACAAGCTTTGGTGTAAGGTTCTTGCAAACCGGAGCTTCCCTCAAGAAGGCTCGTGGTTCCGAGAGGGAACGTGTCACCTCCGTGTGCAAAATGACATACGTACACTGCCTTCTCCCGCCTTAATTTTTTTACACAGCCAGATTAGACCAAATAGAAGTACCATGCTAAATTTTGGAATTATTCCAGGTTCATTTCGCCTTTTTTATACATTAATTGAGTTTTCGGGCATTTAATGTGCACAATTCAAATTTGAACTACAAGCAAAGGCTCATGTGCACCAAAGTTGTTTGAAAAATCACATGTGTGTCCTTGGGTGAATTTCTAGGCCCCATGCAAGAGATTGGAGTGAAATTCAAACATCTGGGCGTCATGGCTCGGCCGGAAAGATTGAGAAACTTTATTTTTTAATTCCGATAATTCCAAAACACGCCTGAAAATCATGAAACTTGGCATGGTGTCATGACATGGCACCAACATGCTGCGGTATTTTTTTTGGCCGAATTGGGACAAGCTTTGGTGTAAGCTTCTTGTAAACTGGAGCTTCCCTCAAGAAGGCTCATGGTTCCGAGAGGGAACATGTCACCACCGTGTGTGAAACGACATACGTTCACTGCCTTCTCCCACCTTATTTTTTTACACAGCCAGATTAGACCAAATACAAGTACCGTGCTAAATTTTGGAATTATTCCAGGTTCGTTTGTACTTTTTTATACATTAATTGAGTTTCTGGTCATTTAATGTGCATAATTCAAATTTGAACTACAAGCACATGCTCCAGTGCACCAAAGTTGTTTGAAAAATCACATGTGTGTCCTTGGGGTGAATTTCTAGGTCCCATGCAAGAGATGAGAGTGAAATTCAAACATCTGGGTGTCGTGGCTCGGCCGGAAAGATTGAGAAACTTGGTTTTTTAATTCCTGTAATTCCAAAACATGGCTGAAAATCATGAAACTTGGCATGGTCTCATGACATTGCACCAACATGCTGTGATAATTTTTCTGTCCGATTTGGGAAGCGCACACATTAATAATCAACAAAGTCATTTTGGAACAAGTGTTGTCACGTTACAAATCGGAAACACAGGTATTATTGAAACCATGGGCGTTCGACTTACCAATTACGTGCGGCCAGGCGTCCCTTTTTTTATTGGCTAGGAGGTGTCATGCGGGGTAGCTATTTGAGTATGAGAGGCGTGCGATCAGACCCCTGAGCGTGCTCATCGGGAGGAGAGCCCTTTTGACCGCTACCCACTACGCACCTCCCTCCCAACATCTCCATTAATGGCGCCCGAGCACCTGTTCTACGCCGTGGCTATATGTCTCACTGGAGTGAGATTTAAGAGAGAAAAATGAAAATCCAAAAAGAAAGTTTTGCACAGATGTTGATGTAAGATCTGACGGACCTATATAGCATCGACTATGACTTATAGCAAGCATGATGAATATAAGGACGATGACATTGGATAATGATTGTATTACATATTTATAAAGATAATTAAAAAAAGCCACATGCGACAACGCACGATATACACAAGGGCAAAAGAAGAAGGAAGCCACAGCAGGAACTAGTCTCTGCGGCGGACGGCGACGAGCTCTTTCTTGTCCTCAAGATGCTGGTTGAGAGCATCCATGGATTCCTCCACCAACCTTCTGCGCTCGATGCACAGCATGGCATCCTCGTCCATAATTTTCTCGACGATGACGCCGGTCCTCTTCAACAAGGCAGTGGTCTGCTCCTACTACTCCGCACTTCCGACGATCTTCACCCTCAGCTGGTCGTGCTCGGCTCGGAGCTTCGCATTGCTCTCATTTAGTTGTCGGATGACGTCGGTAGACTGTTCAAACGAGGCTTGCAGGTCATCCTGCAACCTCGCCCGGCCACCTGGAGATCTGATCCATCTGCCTAAGGACGAGGGCACGCATGCACCTGTAAGAGTCCTCGCCTGCTCTTGAGGCATATTCCTAGGCCGTTGTAGCGTCGGAGGACATCTCTGCTGCACTCGCGGCGCGGCGGGGCATCTCTTCTGCTTCCGCGGCGTGGCCGGACCAATTTGCTACATTGACGGCACGGCGGGTCCTCCGTGCTGCTTCGGCGGCACGGCGGGACCTCTTTGCTGCTACGGTCATGCGGCAGGACATGTTGGCTGCTTTTGCGACGAGGCGGGACATCTCTCGTGCTCCCGCTTCCAGTCTCGCCTCTCCCTGGTGGCAATCTCTCGACCCAGAACTCACGCTGGCCATGGCGGACGCAAGGGAACGATGATGAATGACTTGTTTGTTTTTGACCTTTTGTGGTTGAGGAGGAATGTGTAGTCATCTTGGAGTAGTAGTATTTATAACCGCGTAGTAATACGCTCCTAAGTGGGAAACCGTTTAGGTTTTGATCGACGTGAACATGTTTGCAATTTGGAATGTGACGGGATGCATGCTCAAAATTTACTAACGGTTATAAGTGCGGCACTATTCCCGGAAGGCGTAACGTGGGCACGTACGCCTTCTCGGCCGCGTACATGGCATGTGCACCATAGGGTGCACCGCAATAGGCAATGTTAGCACACGTCTTGTTCCAACAACCGTGTGCGCTCGTTATTACCATCGTGCATGCTTCTTTTAATTAGAATGGGTGTGCCCTTCTAGCGCACACACGTTGATCTATCTAACTGTTTCAGTTTGTTGTGGCTAATCGCAAACAGCTCATCCATGTGAAGTGTATGCCATCAATCACAGACACTTTGATCTGGCTTACCCATTTCTGTTCTGTTGCCTAATCGCAATCAGTTAATCCTTCTAAAGCGTTTGCCCTCAATCACACACACCTTGATCTGGCTGACATTTTCTTTTGTGTTGCCTAATCACAAACAGTTCATCCGAGTGAACCGTATGCTGTATATCGCACACACCTTCATCTGGCTGCCCGTTTTCTTTTGTGTTGCCTAATCACAAACAGTTCATCCGAGTGAAACCATATGCTCTATATCGCACATGCCTTCATCAGGTTGCTCGTTTCTTTTGTTCCACCTCATCGCAAATAGTTCATTGGACTGAACCGTATGCCTTGGATCGCACACGCAACTAAAATCTGAACCGTGTTTGATGCATCCTCCATTGCAAACGTTTTGCACCTTTTTGATGGTTTTTTTACATCCCCGTTTATGATTAATGCATCACACACAGTTTCGTGAAAGGGTCTTTGATCGTAGTGTCATGTTAGCAGCATCCTCAGTAGTGACTCAACGTGCAATGAAGAATCAGTCCAAAGTTCTTATCTAGCAGAGAACGTAAGAGGAAAATGTTGCTAGGGTACGAAACCACCTCGAAGCTATTGTTTCTGATCGATCTATCCAAGAGTTCGTACTAAAATAACACCAAGTTATCCTTTCCGATTGATCTATCCAGAGTTCATACTAAAATAACCCCAAGTTATCCTTTCCGATCGATCTATCAAGAGTTCATACTAAGATAACACCAAATAATTTCAGATTCACAATACTCAATCCAACACAAAGAACCTCAAAGAGTGCCCCAATATTTCTACCGAAGAAACAAAGACAAGAACGTGCATAAACCCCTTTGCATAGACTACCCCAATGTCACCTCGGAAATCCGCGAGTTGAGTGCAAAAACATATATCAAGTGAATCAATATGATACCCCATTGTCACCATGGGTATTCATAGCAAGACATACATAAAGTGTTCTCAAGTCCATAGAAGTATTCAATCCGATAAGAACGAAATATCAAAGGGAAAACTCAATTCACATCAAGATAGCGAGGGGAAAACACCATATGATCAAACTATATTAACAAAGCCCGCAATACATCAAGATCGTGACATCTTAAGAACACGAGAGAGAGAGAGAGAGAGAGAGAGATTGAACTCATAGCTACTGGTACAAACCCTCAGCCCTGAGGATGGACTACTCCCTCCTCATCATGGTGGCCGCCGAGATGATGAAGATGGCCACCGTTGATGATTTCCCCCTCCGGCAGGGTGCCGGAATGGGGTCTAGATTGGTTTCTCGTGGCTACAGAGGCTTGCGGTGGCGAAACTTCAGATCTAGGGTTATTTCTGGGGGTTTCTGTATTTATAGGATTTTTGGCGTCGGTTTCACGCGAAGATGGGCCTCGAGGTGAGCACGATACACCTGCACACGGGTTAGGCTCCAGGCATGCCCTGCTAGGTTGTGCCCACCTTGTGGCTCTTCTAGACCTCCCATGAAGCTTCTAGTGCCTCTTTTGTTCCAGAAAAAATCATCAAAAAGTTTTAGCTCATTTGGAGAACTTTCATTTCTGCACAAAAAACCACACCACGATAGTTCTGCTGAAAACAACATCGGTCCGGGTTAGTTCCATGCAAATCATACCAAAACCATATAAAATTGTTGTAAACATGGCATGAATACTTCATAAATTATACATACGTTGGAGACGTATCAGCACCCCCAAGCTTAATTCTTACTCGTCCTCGAGTAGGTAAATGATAAAAGAAATAATTTATGAAGTGTGAATGCTAGCATAGTGCGTACATTTTATCAATGATAATTTCAATCACTTTTCCTAGCATCATAACAACAAATATTTCTCATAAAACCCAACATGATAAAGTAGCAATTGAAAGTGGAATTTTTGTTGTGGAATGCTACCTATCATATTCATCATATACTCTTTCTTTTGTAGCTTGGACATTTGGACTTGAATGATTAAAAGCAATAGTCTATAATTTCACATGAAGACATCAATACTCCAGCATACTAACAAGCAACCATGTCTTCCAAATATCAACGCTAAAGAAATCTATCCTTGGCACATTATGCTTAATCATTGATCCATTCATGAAACACACTCGAATATTAGCTACATCCAATGCATAAGTATGATCATAGTGCTCCCTAGTTGGTGCTTTATGAGAGAATATGGAGACTCAACTAAAAATAAAAATCTGCATAAAATTAAATAGATAGGCCCTTCGCAGAGGGAAGCAGAGAATTGTAGAGGTGCCAGAGCTCAGAGCTTAAATTGAGAGATAAAAATATTTTGGGAGGCATACTTTTCCCATCAACGATAACGACTGAGTAATTCCCAACACTTTCCATGCTAGATATATCATAGGCGGCTACCAAACATAAAATAAAGTTTATTTATTTTTTCAACCATACTTTCACACTCCACGACTAGCCATATCCAAGGGTGCCGTCCATACCAACACTTTCCAAGGAATTTATTATTTGACAACATAAAGTATTTCTTTTTCATTTCGGACTGGGCATCCCTATTACCATCATACTCTCATGCAATGACAAGTGAATAAACACTCATCTTGCGAATAACACATCTAGCATGGAGAACATTGGCCACCCCCCTGCCGCTTCATGAGCGGTATGCGCACACAAAAAGGAAATTCATTTTGAAAATTAAAGCTGGCACATACAAATTTACTTAGAACAGGACGAAAATAGCGCATATAGGTGGGTAATGTGAACTCATATGACACCTTGGTTAGGATTTTGGATGCACAAGTAGTTTTCCCACTTAGTACAAATGGAGGCTAGCAAATAGATTGAGAAGCAACCAACCAAGAAACGAAAATTCACATGAACGAGCATTGAGCATAACTAACACCGAATAATGCACCACAAGTAGGATGTAATTTCATTGCATAACTATTGGCTTTCGTGCTTGCATAAGGAATCACAGACCTTAACACCAATATTCTGCCTAAAGCATAATTACTCACCAACTTGACTCGCATATTATTATCTCCATATCGCGAAACTATTGTAAGGAATCAAACTTATCGTATCCAATGATCTACATGAATGTTTTTATTATATCCTTCTTGGATATTCATCATATTAGGACCAATTTCACAGCTTGTGCAAATTGTCATCACTAGTAACAACTCTTAAAATAATAAAAGTGAAGCATGAGAGTGTTCGACAAACTACTCCAAAAAGATATATGTGAAGATCAAGTGATTTGTTAAGTAAATGGGTAGCTATTTGAGGACTCTATCTTATTTAAAAAAAATCAGATCTAGGTATTTTATTAAAACAACAAGAAAAACAAAATAAAATGACATTCCGAGAACAACGCACACCATGTGAAGAAGCAAAAACTCAGGCTCAACTGATACTAACCGATAATTGTTGGTGAAAAAGGTGGGATGCCTACCAGGGCATCCCTAAGCTTAGATGCTTGAGACTTCTTGAAATGTTAATTTGGGATGCCCTGGACATCCCTAATCTTGAGCTTTTGTGTCTCCATAATTCCTTTTATATCATAGCTTCCCTAAATCTTAAAAACTTCATCCACACAGAACTCAACAAGAACTCGTGAGGTAAGTTAGTATAAATCAATGCAAAACCTTATCATTCTATACTGTAGAAAATCACTAAAATTATTATTTAACATTGCATACTAAATGCATCTGCACATTTAATAGTCCTATCCTCAAATAGAATCATTAAACAAGCAGACATATGCAGACATAATAGCAATCTGTCTAAACAGAACATTCTATAAAGAATACAAGAAGATTCATACTTCCCTAACTACAAAAAGTATGAACACTTACCACATTGTAGAAATTTTATCATAGCTTATTGTGCAAAAAATTTCAACATTTTATCATAATCTGAATTTTTTTAACAATTCACGCACTAGTGTGCTACTTTCTGTTTTCAAACAGCAACCTATAGACTTGCAAAATAAGCATGGAAAAGGCTATACTTGACATTTTTATCGAAGTAAAAGATGCAAAACATTATTCTAAATAATAGCAAGAAAATCCTAACAAAATAAAATGACGCTCCAAGCATAACTCATATCATGTGACGAATAAAAATATAGCTCCAGGTAAATTACTAATGGTTGTTAGAACAAAGAGGGGATGCCTTCCGGGGCATCCCCAAGCTTAGTTGTTTGTTCTCCTTGAATATTAACTTGGTGTGCCACAGGCCTCGCCAAGCTTAGGCTCTTTTCACTCCTTATTCCTTCATCCATCGTGATCTCACCCAAAACTTGAAAACTTCAATCAGACAAAACTTAACAAAATCTTCGTGAGATCTGTTAGTATAATTAAACAAATCACTACTCTAAGTACTATTGCAAACCCATTCATATTTTATTATTGCATTACATCTACTTTATTCCAACTTTTCCATGGCTTATACCCTTCAATACAATCCATAGATTCATCAAAACAAGCACACAATGCAACGAAAGCAGAATCTGTCAAAAACAGAACAGTCTGTAGTAATCTGGACTCTAACCATACTTATGTAACTCTAAAAATTCTTAAATTTTTGGATGATGTAGGAAATTGGTATATGAATCTTGTGTAAAAAACTTCAGAAGCTTTCATCACTTTTGTGATTTTTGAAAATTGTTTTACTGGACACAAAAGTTTCTGTTTTCCAACAAGATCATATCAACTATCACCAAACAGAATCCCAAAGGCTTTACTTGGCACTTTATTGAAACAAAAGAAATAAAACATGATTACTACAGTAGACTAATCATGTGAACACACAAAAACAGTAGGTAAAAGTGTTGTCTTGTCTCCCAACAAGCGCTTTCCTTTAATGCCTTTTTAACTAGGCATGATGATCTCAATGATGCTCACTGTCGGGGGAAACGACACCTACGGGGTCACGAGGAATCCCTTTTGCTATGGTTGGCGGGCGCGAGGCTGTGGAAAGAGTGGGATTGAGAGATTAACGCAGGGGGATTATCTAGGTTAGGGCCGCAAGTGATGCGTAATACCCTACTCCTGCCGGTTTCTATTTATCTGGTGTTCTTGGACTAGCTACAAGGCATGCAGGGTCCAAAATATCCAAATCCCCTCTCTATACGTCGTGAGCCTTCTTTTATAGCCAGAGGGGCTACCAAAGTGGCGCACAGGAGGTGGAAAGCTATACAGTAGTCGAGTCTATCTCCTGGCACCGTAGGACAAACACATTTAATGCCCTACCGACATGCCCTTCTTGCTTTATCGGGGACGACAAGGAAGCTCGTCCCAGCTGTCGCCGCTTCGCCTGGCTTCGACGCGCGTCCAAACTGACAAGGTGTGTAGCGCCACGCTGGCTGGCTGCTGGGTTGGTGTGGTGGCAGAGTCTTCATGAAGATCTGCATGCCACCACGCAGGTGGTTGCCGAGTCGGCCTAGAGGCCACACATCGCCATGCAGGTGCCTGCCTAGCTGGTGGACTAGCAGTTGCATGGGAACGGCGGTGGATTCTTGGCAGATGCGGGCCTGGTTGTGGCCCCGCAGATGTCTTCGACAAGAGTCTTGCTGGGCCCCCCCGGCAAGGGTCTTGCCGTGGCATCGTGGTTGTCCCCGGCAAGGGTCTTGCTGGGGGTCTCGTGGGTATCCTTGGCGAGGATCTTGCCGAGTATCATCGTCTTCTGGTTATCATCTAGTCTTGCGTGCTTCTGGTCTCCACAAAGATCTGCATGCCACCATGGAGGTGCCTCCCAAGCCTCGGTTCCAAAGTGGTTGATGGTGTTGGAACTCTTGTGCCCAAGGGGACGGCTCTACTGGTGTTGGGCAAGTTGCCCCGGCAAGGTTCTTGCTAGGGCTGTGGAGGCCGCCCCGGCAAGGGCCTTGCCAGGGGAGCTCACCTCACCCTTCTGCTCTTTGTGTTTCTGGCTTGGTGTTGCTCTGGTTGTCTTGTGGCTTTGATTCCTTCCTCTGCTCCGCTAGGTGTGGTCGCAGGCGCGGCTCCAACTGCCCGCGCACAAGGAAAGGGGTACAAAATATGACCCCTCCTTTTGTGCACTAACATGAGCCCCCAGGCCTGGGCCATACATAAGCGTGACGCATTGTTGGGCTAGGCCTAAAACGGTGTGCAAGCATGCGGGGCCAATTGTACCGCAATAACTCCCTCGCCAGTTGCACTTCCCCACGACCCGTGTTGAATGCACGACATGGGGAGTCATGCATGACGTGGGGGTCATGCGTGGGGCGGTTGCTGCCCTCATGCGTCACATTCTGGTAAATGGTAAAGAGGCGGCCCGCGCCTTCCCCATAAAAAGGAAAAAACCGCAGGCACGCTGCTCATTTACCCTATGCGCGTCTTCCAATCTCGGAACTGTCATTCCTCTTTTCTTCCTCAGGTGAAAGATTCGAAGTTCCCGCCTCTGCTTACTGCTGCTGCGCCCCCATTGCCCTTGATCCTTTGCCCCATCCCAGCTGCCATGGCACCCAAAACCAGCAGGGGCTAGGGAGCGGCCAAGGATGCAGGGGAGAAGGAGGCGCCGGAGAGTGAGTTGGCGGCGTGGCGGATGGAGCTCGCCTACTTCTCGTCGATGGTCGATGCGGTTCACCTCAAGAACTTCTTCTTTCCCCTGTGGGGGAGGAAGACAATGGGGCACCCTACCACGCGCGTCGTCCCCACCAATTTTGCCGAGGATTGCCCAAATCAGTACCCCTTCTTCGTCGATTTCTTCTCTTGCAGGCTCTGCCCTCCTTTCTCTGACTTCTTCAATGCTGTCATGCACACCTACGGCTTCCATCTTTTGGATCTCACGCCGAACGCAGTGGCGCGCATGGCTCTCTTCGCCCACCTCGGCGAGGGCTTTGCAGGGGTGCTCCCTAGCACGGCGCTCTTCCACCACTACTTCTTTCCTCGCTCCAACCAGGGGGCGCCATCTCTGGGAGCATCGCCTAGATCCCGAGGACCCAGGAGAAAGGCACGTACCCGGAGGGTGCCCAGAAGGAGAGGTGGGAGGAGTGGCGGGGCTGATGGTGCTGGATCAAGGAGGAGGACCCGCAGGAGTTTTGCCGGGTTCGTCAGAGTCCGCCGACCCACCGTACGGACTGGAGCAACCTTGATGCCAATGACAAGAAGCTCTTGATCGCCACCACCAGGATCCATCGCCTCACCACGGCCGGGCTCACCCTCAAGATGATTGGGGCGGACTTCTTCCCTCACCGAATCGCCTTATTTCACAACAAGGGTAGGCCGGCCTGGGACTTCAGGAATGCGGCCGACGTCATGAGGCTCCGCCCTGGCCTAAAGCATAACTTCATGGTGATGGGGCATGCCCATTTCTGTCAAAGGATTTTTTAGCTCGACATGGGCAGCGACGGCAGGGCTGAGAGGACCGGCATGGCCGTGAAGGCCGACAAGGCCGTCAAAGGGCCCCTGTTTGGGTTGCCGGCGGAAGTGGTCCCGCTGAGCAACAACTCTCGCCAGTCGGCCATCATCGCCATGATGCCGGACTTTAACGCACATGGCCTTGACCCGGCCTGGGCCGAGCCGCCAGTGGAGAGGGTGCAGGAGTTCTTCGGCACCTTGTCAGAGGCTTATGTCTGCGATGAGCCGGTGCTCATCCAGGACACCACCAAGGTGGAGCTAGACTACATCGCCTCCAGGGCGGCAGAGGCGGCGCTCGCTAGGGAGGCTGGCAGTGCTGGCAGCATGTAGGATGAGGCTGACGCGGCCGCGGAGGAGAGGGAGCTCGCCTAGTGGGAAGAGTCTATCGGGAAGGCCAGCGGCGCCGGCGATGAGGCTCCCCTCATGGAAGACGCGGGCGACGAGTCATATGAAGAGGAGGTCAAGGTGAATGACCCCCGGCCACGGGGAGGCGGCGAGTCCTGTGGCGGGCTACCTCTGGCGAGCCGGTCCGGCCCAGCAGGATCACGCAGTGGTAGCCGGCCCCGGGATAGCCTGTGCATGAGACGAGGGCAATGAAGGCCGCGGCAGCGAAGAAGGCGGTGAAGGCCGCGGTAGCGAAGAGGAAAACAACTGCTTCTTCCTCGTCAAAGCGGCACCAGACTCCGCCCCCTTGGTCCGCGGTGGCGAAGAGGAAAACAACTGCTTCTTCCTCGTCAAAGCGGCACCAGACAGCACCGTGGAGGTCGAGTTCGACCTCGGGTCCTTCAGCCCGGCAAGGAAGAGGAAGCTAGTGGAGGAGGAGGTGGAGACGAGTAAGTATTCTGCCCCCATCATTTCCTGACCTTATGCATGTGTTATATTCCTTTGATTTGGTGTCACCTGCACAGGGACACGGAGACACTGGCGCAGAGGGTGGCTAAGAGGGCCAAGGCCTCAGCGGGCGACAAGCCTCTCACGGGTACTCCGCATACGCCGCTGTTGGTGGAGAGCAGCCCAGACAGCAGCCCCCGACGCAGCCCTCGCTTCAGCCCCCAGCGTGAGTCCGCCACTCACTCCTTCACTGATGAGCCTTGGGGTGTGAACCTTCGATGTTGACCTTGCCGGGTTTGCAGGAGGAGAACGGTTGTAGGAGGAGCCGCCGAGGGCCACCCCCAACACGTCGCCCCCTCAACTACTCCGCCCAGAGGGGCATCCCTGGCAAGGGCATCGACCACCGAGCCCACACATATGGAAGAGGAGGAGGGAGCGAGCTTGGGTGCCGGTGGTTCTGCCCCGGCAATGAACGTTGGCGGGGAAGGCTCCACTTCTTCCCAGCCTGGTGCGTGTAAGTGGTTCGCTTCTCGTCCCTGTTCCTTCTTCTTTTTGAATCTTGGTCTTGGCTCTGTCTCATTCCCCTCCTTGGTATCCAGGCCCTTCCTTGGTGGCCCAGGAGGATATCAACACCATCATCGAGGAGGCCGCCAAGGACACTGAGGACGAGGCCAATAAGATTGCCGCCGAGGAGGCCGCCAAGACCGCCACTGAAGAGGCCGCCAAGGGGCCTTCCGTGGAGGCCGACAAGGGGCTTGCTGGGGAGGGGTTAGTCGACGATCAACCTTCCTCCTCGGCTGCCTCTGGCTCGAGCAAATATTTGAAGGTGAGCGACGACTTGTTCGTCCACCTCCCAGGAACGGCGAGCACCAGGGTGCCAACCGAAGGGGAGGTGTTCGATGACGAGGCGCTTGCCACCGCCGGGCTTGAGGTTGTTGACGAACCGAGCACCAGTGGCGGTGGTTCCCAAGAAGAGCACCTCCTTCAGGCCATGAGCGTCAACTTCCAGAAGTTCCAGGCGCTTCACTGTGCCCACCTGGACAAGGCAAAGTCCAGGATGGCGGCGGTGGACAAAGTGGAGGTTTACCTCGAGGAGCGCATCGCTGAGACGCAGGCCTGGTTCCGCTAGGCCCATGATGAACTAAAAGTCACCCAGGATCTGTTGGTTGAGCGCAGACAGGAGCTCATCCTAAAGAAGACTGACATCGAGAAAGCCCAGGAGACGACGAGGGAACATGCCACCAAGGACGAGGCCTCCCGGCACCAGCACCAGGCCAAGCTGAACTCCCAAGAGGAGGACCTTTGTAGCGACCCGACCTCAGACAGTCAAGTCTCTATGCTTAAGTGTCATCCCTGGATCGGTATGCTAACACACACAGTACTCGAGGATTTATAACAGAGGTAAATCACATGTATAAAGTAACATAAATACTATTACCTCAATCGAAATAGCGGAAGTAACAACAAGGTTGTGGATTCCCATCAACACCAACGGCAAAGTTGAGTGTAGAAACCGTAACCCTAACGTATCACTTACTCGTCGTAAGATTCCTGCAACATGAGACGTTGCAACCACAAAGGGTCAATATATTGAATGTATTGGCAAATTCACACCAGAGGATAATGATGAATAAAGGCTATCACTACATGCATATTTGGCTGTTGGAAAAGCTCTATGGTTATAATGTTTTTGCGAAAAGCCGATTTTCCCCTACATCAATGGAATATATTTTATTTAACTACAAAGTTGGTTGATAAATATTGAGAAGGTTCCTCCAAGTCAATCCCAAATTAACATCAATAACCCAACAAATTATTTAAGTAACGTGATGAGATCAATATGATAACCCAAGTACCAGAGACTCAAGATGTCCATAACTGGGGACACGGCTAACCATGCTTAGTTTATACACTCTGCAGAGGTTTGCACACTTTTCCCCACAAGACTCGATCTCCTCCGTTGGATTCCTCGCACTACATGGTGTTTGAGAAACGGATGACCGAGATACAGTCTTTCAGAAACATTAACTCTTTACTCCGTGCAGACCATACCAACCTACATCCCTCTACCTGCTGATCCACCTCTTCAAGAGCTTCACACAACTTATTCAACTATGCCAGAGCCCATAATGGCTTGTGGCTGCACACGGTAATTTCTAGCATGAATAATCTTATGATCCCTTTGAGCATGGGTGGCATTCCATAGGGTGATCACACGGGTACTCCGGGATCCCCTTGGGTAAACACTGGGTTCTCCAGGTGCCCGGGCAAACCACTGGGTGCTCCAGGGTGCCCCAACCAATACACCCAGATGTGTATTAATGTAGCCACCTTAAGTTAACCATTAAATAATAACTCTCACATCTATCATGAATTCTCTCAAACCAATCCACGTCTACGAGCATAGCATGGCAGCATAAGCATAATGTAATAGTAACTCCCAGGGTTTGAATGCAGGGCAATAGGTTCCTACCTCATCAACTACTTACCGATACCCACATGCTATAAATTCCTAACCATGCAATGTTTCAGGGTGAAAACTAATGCATAAAACTGGGTATGAAAGGGATATGATCAAAGTGTGAATATGCCTGCAATGTTGATGAAGATGATTCACACTCATAACTCCTGATAGTTCTACTCGTCACACTCCGGTCAGTCTATCGTAAGCAAGCAATAGTAACCACACATAAGCAACCACTCAAAAGATCGGGAAGAACGAAGAAGACAGTTCGAAAAACATCAAAACCAAGCAAATAACTCTTGCAACATAAAACAATTTCTTACTGTACCAAAATTATGTGAATTTGGCATTATCAGAAAGTTTAGGTCAAGAGCTTCGATTTGCAAAAAGAATCAACTCAAACGAAGCTACGAAACTCAAGTTACAATTGAATGAAGTTTGAATTCAAATTTGGTCTAATTCAAATTTTAAAATTTCAAAAACATGTTTAAGTTGTTTTACTGGATAGAGGAGATCATAACGAAGAAGTGGGCGTTGGTTTCATCTAATTTCAATGAACGAGCAAAAAGTTACGATGTTTTGAAGATCAGGGGCTATTCTACAAATAATTTATTCACAAACGGGTCCCTGGCAGAAAAAAATTAAAAGAAAAAAAATAGAAAAATACTATCAAGCGAACGCTCGCTAAACAGATCTAATCTAATGAACACGTTCACTACAGAGCCTAAACTAGCGAACGTCCACTAAATAAATCTAACTAAAAGGGAAAACCGGCTAAAAGAAAAACCAAAGAAAAGCATATAAAGTAAACCGGACCGAGCAGTTTATTACCGGTTCGCCAGTTTTCTTTGAAAACGGCGACTGCGGTTTCCGGCGACAGCGGCGGATCGACGACGGCGGCAGTTCCGGCGAACTCGGGGACGGTGGTCCCGGGTCGGCGGCGACGGGCGAAGACGGCGGCGAGCGCGGTGCGGGGCAGCGGAGTCGAGGGTGGCGGTGGTGGCGGTCAATGGCGACGCGGCAGCGTGATGCAAAGTAGCGGCGGATCCGGCGGCAAAGTGCGGCGATGGCGCGCGGTGTGCTCCGGCGAGATGCGGGCAGGGGAGAGAAGAGGAGGCGGGGCCGGGCGCGCTATTTAAGGGCGGCGGAGGCAAGGTGGCGGCGGGCACCGTGGAGGCGGCGGACTCCAGCGAGTCCCGCTGGGGCACGCCAGGAGGAACGCGGCGGCGCGCTGGCTGGGCTGGGCCGTGGCCTGTTGGGCCGGCCTAGTTCGGCGGCGGAGGAGAAAGTTTTTTTAAAAAAACATTATTTTCCAGACAACAAAAATAACAAAACCAAAATAAATAAAAATATTATATAGGCATATAATATATCAAAATTTTTAGAAAAAGATTTTCTACAACATGAACATTTCTCTAGTGCCAAGTAAAATTCACAAAAATTCGAATAATTAAAACATTGCTACTTCTACAATAAAACCCAATAAAAATCATTTTAGAAATACCAAAATGATTTCAAAATTATTTCTCTCCAATTTGCTGATGTAGGGAGTCATTTTACCCTATTTTCCATTTATTTTATTTTTGGAGAAAAATCATTTGAATAAAACCCAAATGACTCCAAATTGAAAATAATTTCAAACGGACTTTAAATTTGATCCTTTTAAACTTCCAACTCGTATTTCATATATTTTGAAGTCATTTTATCTTCTCTCATGAAAATCATTGAGTTGCTTAAAGTTTCTGAATTTGAAATATTTCCAAATAAAATTCAAATCTTTTCAAAAACCCATTTTCATTTAATTAAATGGAAGAAGTCATATCATCTTCTCTCGAGGGTTTGTATTTGAAAAGAATTTGAATTCACGGACAAAATGCAAAAAGGTGATTTTTTGGGAAAGTCCTTTTATTCCCTCTCATTTAACTTTCAAAAAGTTTCGAATTTCACTCAATCAATCACGCAACAATCAAACAAACAATCAATCTATCTATTTATTATAGCATTCCAAAATTTAGAATTTTGGGATGTTACAAACCTACCACCCTTAAAATGAATCTCGTCCTCGAGATTCGGAGAGGCTAGCAAGAAAAAGATTAGGGTTTGGGGGTCTCCTCAAAATCCATCAATTGTCGCAGGAGGGGGTCTGGGGTGCTACCACCCTTAGAAGCATGGTTACAGTTCCATCAAAACTCGTATACTTCATCCATATTGTTAACAGTGTCGGTCTTCTCAGATCTTCAGGATAATTCCTTATCTGGGCTCTTTCGGTAGTGGCATAACCTTTTCCTCAATTCTTCTGTCTTTCATCTAGGTAAGGTTCTTCTGTGACAGGGTCTTCTTAGCTGACGGGTCTGGCGCCAATACTAAACAACTATTGATATCTCATGGTGGTCATCCATTTATGGCTTCTCCTGCAGGAAATGGGTCTAGGCTTCATTCTCACCGTATGTCCTACGATTGGCAACAGCTACCTTGTAGAAGGGAAAATGATTATACCATTCTAAGGTTTAAACAAGGCTTAATATCATCATCTCTCTACTATAGGCAAGTCACTCAGATTTACCATCCCATATAGCAAGGCGAATAATAAGAGTAAGTCGATATGGTGATCAATCCATCCCGCACCCAAATCATTACCTTGTATACGGTTTAGCGAATCTCGCATTCTAACACTTGGTCATCCTCTCAACTATTGCAGAATTTCTCTTGTCGACGAACCAAGTTCGGATAAATCCATTGATTCCGCAAGCCAAACAAACATCTATCGTTTCTTCACAACTCTTAGGTTTTGCGCTACTCCTATAAGATCGTCTCGTTGATAAAGGCATATCCTCTTCCAGGGTTTTTCCTTCAGCAAGAATGTGCTTGCTTCTTAGCAGGTCCTGGGGCCTGTGGGTTCTGGCCCATATCATCACTTGTAAACCTTGAACTCATCATCGGGGCAACTGATCTTTTTTCCAACATCCAACTTCCTAGCATCCTTAAATCCATCCAATTGTACTGTCTCCCTTCCTTCTATTGGTACCTAACTGAGGCGGGATTACTCAGACTCATCCTGGAGTTACAATTACTCCATATTACCAACGTCATACCTCCTTTATATCCAATAGTACTTCATCTCTTCATATTCTTGGGATACCCCGCATATGGAGACAAGACTCCTTATTTTGTCCAAAATCCACTTCGTGGTATATCATTCTCCTTTCCATGGGTCAAGTGTCCTCACAGGGGTACTACCACCCTTAAAATGCACAAACTCATCCATAGACCATACTTCTCATATCCTCGAAAATGGTCAAACTCTTTCTTCATAGGGTAAAAACTCATAAAATCAAATCAGTACTAACGATGCTAACTTTATTGATTCTCAAATTCTTACAATCTCCTGCATTTCCATTACATGCCTCAACTCAACACCTCAATATAAAAGAAAATGTTCTCACTACTACTACTAGACTTCTCACAAATACAACTAATTATAACAAGTCTCCTTCTCCTTGGGGCATTCTCTGGCAAAATGCCCTGCTCCATTACAACGAAAACATATTACTTCTGACAAGTCTCGAGGTTTCCTCTTTGGGAAACTGCTGAGGTAGTGCCCTGACTCCTTGCACCTGTAACAGGTGATATGACTCAGGTCCTTCCTGGAATCCCATCTACTTCTGTTCCTGGACCTTTCCATGCCAATCATGGCTTCTATTTCTTGTGGGTCATACTCTACTTCCTCCGTCGGGAATTCTACTAGATACCTATTCATACAATTCTGGGAGATGTGTCCTTCTTCTCCACATGAATAGCATGACTTGGTGCAGGGTTTAATTGGTTCTTCTTTGGGTGTGTCCCCGACATCTTCCTTCATCACGGATTCTTCTAAAATTTCCATAAGGACTCCTTTCTTTACTTCTTTCTTCTAATGTACGGTTCTTCGTACCATGGGGTAAATGTGACACTGATCAGGATAGTGGGTAGTCCCTTCACACAAGAAACAAGTAATCTACCTAGTTGGGCATTCTTCAACTGGGTGACTTCCTTCACAATTAGGGCATTCATCCTTGTGTTCTTTATGGGTGTGTCCTATTTCTCCACAAATCTTGCATGACAAGGTTTCTTCATATCCTTTCCATAAGGCTTCAACTTCTGGGGCACAAGATGAGATCTTTGCAGAGTCAACTTAAATTCTTTCCAAGTGGTTACTCCTTGCCATCCATTAATGGTTTGGTACATCCTCCACCAAGTAGCAGCACCTCTTTCAAAGCACTGAAGAGCATGCTGGGTCATATCATTTCCAACTATAGGGTTATTCTCCATGTGATCCTCCATGTTCTGAATCCGTCGGTCTGTCTCCAACTGACTCATTGGTCCAGAAAATACAAGCTCATCTCCATTCATCCACTATTGGGTCCATGTGGGTTTGGGGAGAGATAAGAGAGATAGAGAGGGATACACAATAGTTTTGAAAAGACAGATTTTTATTTTGTGGCTGTCAAAAAGAAACATCAAGCAAATGATAGCTCACCAGCGTCGCATCTAACGTAAGTATATAACAGGGGTTTGGTCTTCTAAAGGTCAATAAATCTTCAATGTCGCCAGACTCTTCAGGTCTTGTTCATATCTCTGATGGATTCTTCTGATCATGCCTATCCTTCTCAAGTTCCACTGCCAGATTTCTGTTGACGCGAAGTCTCTAGTGATATCCTTTAATATTCTGGAGTTGCGTTCCATACTTCTGGGTTTCAACATCCTTTGCATGAGCCATGGTCCTACTATCCTTCAGTTCCTGACAAATCTCCGGTATCTCGAGGTTGTAGCTCCTCTAGCTTGGCTATCTTCAGCTTATGGGTCCCGAGTTCTTCACGAAATACTTTCTTATCAAAGTCGACTTCTTGCAGGTCCATCTTAAACTTCTCGATGTAATTCTCTAGATCCTGGTGATACACCAGCTAAGGTTAAAATTGCAACCTTTGCTAACAGATGCTCCATCAGCCTTCTACCATCCAATCATTCCATGCATATGCATGCTTAACTCAGCATGGTGACAATAGCATAAGCGGGCGATAACACCATGGGTAGCCATGTCTATGCCCATGTTACTGCCATGAGCTTTCATTCCATAATTGATATCTCCTGTCTTGGGGTTTTCTTGACAAAAACTTTGAGTTTTTAACTCTTCGTGTTCCGGTCTTTCTCCAACACGCCTTGATCTCAGGTATTGACAGCTTCAATTCCATAAGGGTAGCTTTTTCCTAGGTCATACCAATCTAGAAATTCTTCAGAGACTTCAAATTCTCCTAGTCTTCGGAATCTTCAACCATTATAGTTTCCATTATTATAATGCACGATAAAATCCTCTTCATTCCGAAGTGGTCTTAGTTGTCCGATATCTTGTACCTCTTGAAGTGGTCTCATCCGTCGAATCTTCGAGTGGTCAAAAGGTAAAAGGGGTATGGTATAACTAATAGGGAATATTTGAATAAGCTCAGAAGAGAGGAGAGGTAAAATTTCTTTTGAAAATAAAGTTGTAGAGAAAAATCTTTCCTATGGGATTGCCAATTTCTAGGGGTCATGTCCTACAGTCAACATGTGCTCTAATACCATCTTGTAGCGACCCGACCTCAGACGGTCAAGTCTCTGTGCTTAAGTGTCATCCCTGGATTGGTATGCTGACACACATAGTACTTGAGGATTTATAACAGAGGTAAATCACATGTATAAAGTAACGTAAATACTCTCACCTCAATCCAAATAGCGGAAGTAACAACAAGGTTGTGGATTCCCATCAACACCAACGACAAAGTTGAGTGTAGAAATCGTAACCCTAACGTATCACTTACTCGTCGTAAGATTCCTGCAACATGAGACGTTGCAGCCAGAAAGGGTCAGTACATTGAATGTACTGGCAAATTCACACCATAGGATAATGATGAATAAAGGCTATCACTACATGCATATTTAGCTGGTGGAAAAGCTCTATGGTTATAAAGTTTTTGCGAAAAGCCAATTTTTCCCTACATCCATGGAATATATTTTATTTAACTACAAAGTTGGTTGATAAATATTGAGAAGGTTCCTCCAACTCAATCCCAAATTAACATCAATAACCCAACAAATTACTTAAGTAACGTGATGAGATCAATATGATAACCCAAGTACCAGAGACTCAAGATGTCCATAACCGGGGACACGGCTAACCATGATTAGTTTATACACTCTGCAGAGGTTTGCGCACTTTTCCCCACAAGACTCGATCTCCTCCGTTGGATTTCTCACACTACATGGTGTTTGAGAAACGGATGACCGAGACACAGTCTTTCAGAAACATTAATTCTTTACTCCGGGCAGACCATACCAACCTACATCCCTCTACCTGCTGATCCACCTCTTCAAGAGCTTCATGCAACTTACTCAACTATGCCAGAGCCAATAATGGCTTGTGGCTGCACACGGAAGTTTCTACCATGAATAATCTTATGATCCCTTTGAGCCTGGGTGGCATTCCATAGGGTGATCACATGGGTACTCCGAGATCCCCTTGGGCAAACACTGGGTTCTCCAGGTGCCGGGCAAACCACTGGGTGCTCCAGGGTGCCCCAACCAATCCACCCAGATGTGTATTAAAGTAGACACCTTAATTTAACCATTAAATAATAACTCTCACATCTGTCATGAATTCTCTCAAACCAATGCACGTCTACGAGCATAGCATGGCAGCATAAGCATAACGTAATAGTAACTCCTAGGGTTTGAATGCAGGGCAATAGGTTCCTACCTCATCAGCTACTTCCTGATACCCACATGTTATAAATTCCTAACCATGCAATGTTGGAGGGTGAAACTAATGCATAAAACTAGGTATGAAAGGGATATGATCAAAGTGTGAACTTTCCTGCAATGCTGATGAAGATGATTTGCACTCATAACTCTTGATAGTTCTACTCGTCACACTCTGGTCAATCTATCGTAAGCAAGCAATAGTAACCACACATAAGCAATCACTCAAAAGATCAGGAAGAACGAAGAACACAGTTCAGAAAACATCAAAACCAAGAAAATAACTCTTGCAACATAAAACAATTTCTAACAGTACCAAAATTATGTGAATTTGGCCTTATCTGAAAGTTTAGGTGAAGAGCTTCGATTTGCAAAAAGAATCAACTCAAACAAAGCTACGAAACTCAAGTTACGATCGAACAAAGTTTGAATTCAAATTTGGTCTAATTCAAATTTTAAAATATAAAAAACATGTTTAAGTTGTTTTACTGGATAGAGGAGATCATAACGAAGAAGTGGGCGTTGGTTTCATCTAATTTGGATGAACGAGCAAAAAGTTACGGTGTTTTGAAGATTAGGGGCTATTCTGCAAATAATTTATTCAAAAACGGGTCCTTGGCAGAAAAAATTAAAAAGAAAAATCCTATCGAGCGAACACTCGCTAAACAGATCTAATCTAATGAACAAGTTCGCTACAGAGCCTAAACTAGAGAATGTCCACTAAATAAATCTAACTAAAAGGAAAAATCGGCTAAAAGAAAAACCAAAGAAAACCATAAAAAGTAAACCGGACCGGGCGGTTTATTACCGGTTTGGCGGTTTTCTTTGAAAATCGGCGACAGTGGTTTCTGGCGACAGCGGCGGATCAGTGATGGCGGCGGTTCCGGCGAACTCGGGGACGGTGGCCCCAGGTCGGCGGCGACGGGCGAAGACGACGGCGAGCGCGGTGCGGGGTGGCAGAGTCAAGGGTGGCGGTGGTGGCGGTCAACGGTGATGCGGCGGCGCGATGCGAAGCAGCGGCGGCTCCGGCGGCAAAGTGCAGCGACGGGGCACGGCGTGCTCCGGCGAGATGCGGGCGGGGGAGACAAGAGGAGTCGGGGCCGGGCGCGCCATTTAAGGGCGGCGGAGGCGAGGTGGTGGCGTGGGCGAGGGGGCGACGGGCACCGTGGAGGCGGCGGACTCCGGCGAGTCCCGTTGGGGCACGCGAAGAGGAAGGCGGCGGCGCGCTGGCTGGGCTGGGCCGTGGCCTGTTGGGCCGGCCCAGTTCGGCGGAGGAGGAGAAAGTTTTTAAAAACAAAAACATTATTTTCCAGACAACAAAAATAACAAAACCAAAATAAATAAAAATATTATATAGGCATATAATATATTAAAATTTTCAGAAAAAGATTTTCTACAACATGAACATTTCTCTAGTGCCAAGTAAAATTCAGAAAAATTTGAATAATTCAAACAGTGCCACTTCTACAATAAAACCCAATAAAAATCATTTTAGAAATACCAAAATGATTTCAAAATTATTTCTCTCCAATTTGCTGATGTAGGGAATCATTTTACCCTATTTTCCATTTATTTTATTTTTGAAGAAAAATCATTTGAATAAAACCCAAATAACTCCAAATTGAAAATAATTTCAAACGGACTTTAAATTTGATCCTTTTAAACTTCCAACTCGTATTTCATATATTTTGATGAAGTCATTTTATCTTCTCTCATGAAAATCATTGAGTTGCTGAAAGTTTCTGAATTTGAAATATTTCCAAATAAAATTCAAATCTTTTCAAAAACCTCTTTTCATTTAATTAAATGGAAGAAGTCATATCATCTTCTCTCGAGGGTTTTGTATTTGAAAAGAATTTGAATTCACGGAGATCAAAATGCAAAAAGGTGAAAGTTTGGGAAAGTCCTTTTGTTCCCTCTCATTTAACTTTCAATAAGTTTTGAATTTCACTCAATCAATCACACAATAATCAAACGAACAATCAATCTATCTATTTATTATAACATTCCAAAATTTAGAATTTTGGGATGTTACAACCTTGCCGCTCGTGAGGAGGTGCTCGCCGCCACACTCCGCGGCAAGGATGAGGAGGTCGAGAAGCTCGTCGTGCAGTGGATCCAGGAGTTGGAGCAGAGGCACAAGGAGGCACTCAATTCTCAAGCCCTGGTCCATGCCAGCAAGGTGGCGCAGCTAGAGGTGGAGCGGGATGGGTTGAAGGAATGAGTCCTGAAGCTGACGGAGGAGAAGGATGTGGCCACCGGCGCTCTGGCGGAGGCGCAGTCATAGTCCTTGGCAAGACCGAGCTGCTCTCCATGGCCAACGACGCCATCAATGACCTGAAGCTAAAGCTGGAGGCCTTAAGGGGACGCTTTCGGAGGTCAGGGCCCGGGAAGAGACCCTGACCAAGGGCCTGGAGGAGGAGAGTCAATTGCGGAGGAATGATGCCGTCAAACACAAGGAGTACGCGGAGAGCATAAACCATTGGGTCAGCCGCCTCGCCGACATCGCCGGCAGGATCACCACGAAGCTGGCTACCGTGGGGATGCCGAATGTGAGGTACCTCTTGGAGCCGAACATGAGTCCCAATGCCAGACTGGCCCTGTTCTTTGAGGGCGTTCTTGGAGCCCTGGAGTAGCTTAGCTCCAACCAGGCAACTTATCTGGCGAACGAGTCCCAAAGGCTCTGCTGGGGCGCCCTGACCAAGGTACTCACCAAGGTGGCATTCTGGAACCCCACCGTCAACTTTGTTGATGCATTGGAGAGCTTGCCGGAGGAGGTGGACCTCGCGGTGCTCAAGGAGTGTATCAAGCCTATCATCAACTGCGTCGATGGAGTTGAGAGGGTGGAGGGCCAGCGGCGGGACTAGGCACCCCGTTTCTCGTTGGCGCTGCGAGTTCAAGACCAAGACAGTTTTATCTTAAGTTAGAACCGCAGCGATTATTTGACGTAATATAACTCTGCAATACTTCAATATCATGCATGCTATCTTCCCGTTAGATCTTTCTTTGTATGTTTGCACCCTACGCTTGGTGACATAAGGCTGCCGGCCCGTAAACCCTTGCCGTGGTGCTTTGAGGACGGATCCTTAGCACCCTGCCGGGAGGGCGCTTGCTGCCGGGAAAACCACCTTGCTGCTCCCAGCACGGTTGCTTGAACTGTCGAGTGGACTCGAAACAGGACGAGAGTGCAGCTAGTAGCGGGTAGGCCACCTTGCCATTCTCAGCATGGCCGCATAAACTATCGAGCAGACTCAAGACAAAGACAAGGGCGTTGCCAATAGAGGAAGGGTTCCATTGCGTGCAGGTTTACCATACAAGGAAAGAGATCTTTTGAGGAGGACAGACTCATATAAATGAAATTAGCCAGAAATTTACATGACTTCGCTTTTCGGGGCCATGCGGATGGCTGTTGAAGCTACGGACGGCACCAGAGGGCGGCCAATCAACGTCACCTTCTCCCTTCCAGCCATCCCCATGAAAGAGTTGTCGCATCGGCTCCAAAACCAGATTTCCACGGCATGCGCCCCCTACCTGGCGTGCCAAAGATGTCGGGGGAAAATGACACCTACGGGATCATGAGGAATCCCTATTGCTATGGTTGGCGGGCGCGGGGCTATGGAAAGAGCGGGATTGAGAGATCAACGCAGGGGGATTATCTAGGTTCGGGCTGCAAGTGATGCGTAATACCCTACTCCTGCTGGTTTCTATTTATCTGGTGTTCTTGGACTAGCTACAAGGCGTGCAGGGTCCAAAATATCTGAATCCCCTCATAGTACGCCGCGGGCCCCCTTTTATAGCGAAAGGGGCTGCCACACTGGCGCATAGGAGGTGGAAAGCTATATAGTAGTCGAGTCTATCTCCTGGCACCGTAGGACAAACGCATTTAATGCACTGCTGACATGCCCTTCTTGCTTTATCGGGGATGGCAAGGAAGCTCATCCCAGCTGTCACCGCTTCGCCTGGCTTCGTCACGCGTCCGAACTGGCGAGGCGTGTAGCGCCACACTGACTGGCTGCTGAATTGGTGCGATGGCAGAGTCTTCACGAAGATCTGCATGCCACCACGCAGGTGCTTGCCGAGTCGGCCTAGAGGCAGCACATCGCCACGCGGGTGCCTGCCTAGCTGGTGGGCTGGCAGCTACATGGGAACGGCAGTGGAGTCTTGGCAGATGCGGGCCTGGCTGCGGCCCCGTGGATGTCTTCGGCAAGAGTCTTGCTGGGGCCGCCGGCAAGGGTCTTGCCGTGGCATCATGGTCATCCCCGGAAAGGGGCTTGCCAGGGGTCTCGTGGGTATCCTTGGCGAGGATCTTGTCGAGGATCGTCGTCTTCTGGTTATCATCTAGTATTGTGTGCTTCTGGTCTCCACAAAGATCTGCATGCCACCATGGAGGTGCCTCCCGAGCCTCGGTTCCAAAGTGGTTGATGGTGTTGGAACTCTTGGGCTCAAGGGGGCGGCTCTACTGGTGTTGGGCAAGTTGCCCCGGCAAGGTTCTTGCCGGGGCTGTGGAGGCCACCCCGGCAAGGGCCTTGCTGGGGGAGCTCACCTCGCCCTTCTGCTCTTCGTGTTTATGGCTTGGCATTGCTCTGGTTGTCTTGTGGCTTTGCTTCCTTCCTCTGCTCCGCTAGGTGTGGCCACAGGCATGGCTCCAACTACCCACGCACAAGTAAAGGGGTACAAAATAGGACCCCTCCTTTTGTGCATCGACACTCACATAAAACTAAAGAATGGAAACATGAAAAAGAGCATCATGAATCACATGGCAAGCACATTTAAGCCTAACCCACTTCCTATGCATAGGGATTTTGTGAGCATATAACTTATGGGAACAAGAATCAACTAGCATGGGAATGCAAACCAAGCAAAACTTCAAGATTTTCAACACATAGAGAGGAAACTTGATATTATTGCAATACCTAGAAGCATATGTTCCTCTCTCATAATAATTTTCAATATAATCATGAATGAATTCAAAAATATAGCTATCACATAAAGTATTCTTTCCATGATCCACATGCATAAAAAATTATTACTCTCCACATAAGCAAATTTATTCTCATCGATAGTAGTGGGAGAAAACTCAACAAAATAACTATCATGTGATTGAAAATTAAAATCATGATGAAAAGTTTCATGGTTATCATTACTCTTTATAGCATACATGTCATCACCATAATCATGATAGATAGCAACTTTGTTTTCATAATCAATTGAAACCTCTTCCAAAATAGTGGAATCATCATTAAATAAAGTTATGACCTCTCCAAATCCACTTTCATCAATATAATCATCATAAATAGGAGGCATGCTATCATCACAATAAATTTTCTCATCAAAACTTGGGGGGCTAAACATATCATGTTCATCAAACATAGCATCCCCAAGCTTATGGCTTTGCACATCATTAGCATCAGGGATATTCAAAGAGTTCATACCAACAACATTGCAATCATACTCATCATTTATGCCAAATATTTTATTGAATTCTTCTTCTATAAATTGAGCACAATTTTCCTTTCCATCATTTTCAAGAAAGACATGATAAAGACGAATAATATGAGACCACCTCAAATCCATTTTTTTGTACTTTTCTTTTTATAAACCAAAGATAAAAAAGAAACTAAAAGATTGCATTGCAAGATCTAAAGATATACCTTCAAGCACTCACCTCCCCGGCAACGGTGCCAGAAAAGAGATTGATGTCTACTACACAACTTGTTCTTGTAGACTTGTGTTGGGCCTCCAAGCGTAGAGTTTTATATGACAGTAGCAATTTTCCCTCAAGTGGATGACCTAAGGTTTATCAATCGGTGGGAGGAGTAGGATGAAGATGGTCTCTCTCAAACAACGCTGCAACCAAATAATAAAAGTCTGTTGTGTCCCCAACACACCAAATACAATGAAAAACACATCTAAGTCTAACATACTTCCTATGCATAGGTATCTTATAGGCAAACAAATTATCAAGGAAAGCAAAAACCTAGCATATGCAAAGAAGAAGAAAGAAACAATAGCAATCTCAACATAACAAGAGGTAATTTAGTAGAATGAAGATTTCCACAACCATATTTTCCTCTCTCATAATAATTGCATGTGGGATCATATTCAAATTCAACAAAATAGCTATCACATAACATATTATCTAATTGTTCCACATGCATGCAAAGTTGACACTCTTCCAAAATAGTGGGATTATCATCAACTAAAGTCATGACCTTTCCGAACCCACTTTTATCAAAATGAATCGTAAGATTGAACACTCTCCAAATATGTGGGGTTCTTTTTTCCTAGAATTGGCACTCTTCCAAACCCACTTTCAATATTATTGCAAACATATTTATCATGAGGCTTAAATAAATTTTTAAGATCATAAGAAGAATCACCCCAATCATGATCATTGCAATAAGTAGTAGACATATCAGAATAAGTATCCCCAAGCTTAGGGTTTTGCATATTATTAGCACAATTGACAATAATAGAATTTATAATAACATTATTGCAATCATGCTTTTCATTCAAGGAGCTATCGTGAATCACTTCATAAATTTCATCACAATTTTCAGATTCACGAATTTCAAGAAAAACTCCATAAAGATAATCTAGTGCACTCAACTCACTAGCAATTGGTTCCTCATAATTTGATCCTTTAAAAAGATTAGAAAGTGGATGAGGATCCATAAACTTGTTGGTTCCTGATTTTCAATAAACACACAATTATACCAAGCGAATGAGCAAACAAACCAAGTAAGACATAAAGGCAAATAAAAAGACGAACGAAAGAAGGGCAAATAAAAAGGCAAATATTTTTGTGTTTTTTTGAAAATGTTTTAGAAGTGGGGGAGAGGAAAACGAGAGGCAAATGGAAAATAATGTAATGCAAGAGATGAGAGTTTATGATGGGTACTTGGTAGGTTTGATGTAGAACCTCCCCGGCAACGGCGCCAGAAATTCTTCCTGCTACTTTTTGAGCTTGCATTGATTTTTTCCTTGAAGAGGAAAGGGTGATGCAGCAAAGTAGAGATAAGTATTTCCCTCAGTTAAGAACCAAGGTATCAATCCATTACGAGGCACAAGCAATTCTCTAATCTATGCACCTCCACAAACTAACAAACACTTGCACTCAACGCAAAAAATGGGTTGTCAATCCCTTCACGGTCTCAACAAGAGTGAAATCTAATAGAGATTGGTATAAGAGATAAATAAAGAGGAAAACTAAAATAAAACTAAATAAATTGCAGCGAGATATTTTTGGGTTTTTTGGTTTATAGATCTGAAAATATATGATGGAAAATAGACCCAGGGGCCATAGGTTTCACTAGAGGCTTCTCTCTTGAAAGAAAACATACAGTGGGTAAACAAATTACTGTTGAGAAATTGATAGAAAAGCGCAAAGTTATGACGATATCCACGGCAATGATCATGAATATAGGCATCACGTCCATGTCAAGTCGACCGACTCCTGCCTGCATCTACTACTATCACTAGTAGAAAATGGACCATTAGTACCGGTTTGTAAGGGCCTTTAGTGCCGGTTATGGAACCGGCACTAAAGTTTCGGCACTAAAGCCCCCCCCCCCTTTAGTACCGGTTCGGCACGAACCGGCGCTAAAGTGCCACCACGTGGCGTGAGCTCGCGCCCTGGTATGAGGGACCTTTAGTACCAGTTGGTGTTACCAACCGGTACTAAAGTTTTTTTTTTGAAAATTTTGGAAAAAAAATTTGATTTTTTTTATTTTTAATTTTTCTGAATTATTTGATGATTTAGTCTCTAATCACCTATCTTAACTGCTCAAGTGTGGATCACTCATTCCAAATCATCTAACTTCCTGACCGGTCACCCATCCCTCTCACTACTCCAGCCCGAGCACGCTTAACTTTCAGGTTCTATTCTCCTTCGTTTCCGAGTCTGCACTTGTTGTTTTCCTGACAATAGTAAGATGTCAATCCTATTAACCCTCAGGAGTTTAGCTTGAGCATGAAGTCACACATTTCACCGTTTGAGTTTGAAACTATTATTCTAAAAAAACAGTAATTATTTAGTAACGCTAATATTTCTTGAATAAGTTTGACCATAGTTTGACCACAGTTTGACCATAGTTTGACCAGATTTGACCAAAATTCAAAAAATTGAAATAATTATTTAGTAACACTAATATTCTTGAATAATTATGTAGTAACACTAGTATTTCTTGAATAAGTAGTTTGACCATAGTTTGACCACAGTTTGACCATAGTTTGACCAGATTTGAACAAAATTCGAAAAAACTGAGATACTTATTTAGTAACACTAATATTATTGCGTAATTATTTAGTAACACTCTATATTTCTTGAATCAGTTGTTTGACCGGTTTGACAAGATTTAACCAAAATTCAAAAAAAAACATAAATTAGAGCATATCTTTTTTTCCTTTTACAATTTGTCATTTCAAAAATTGTCCTAAACCCTAAACCCGGGACTTAAAACGTCAAAAACTCTATGCTAAACAGTAAAAACTAAGGGTTTAGACCATAAACGCTGAAATCTAAACCCTAGCACTAAACGCTAAAGACGTCCAAAAAAACGTCTAAAACGCCCAAAAACTCTATTTTCCCTTTGGAATTTTGTGATTTTAAAAAATTGTCGAAACGGAAAACTGGTTGTTTCAGCGGATCAATCTTTTTGTTCTGCAAATTTTGATATATTATATGTATTTTTCTGAATTAGTATGATTTAGTTATGATTTTTTCAAGTTTGAAAATTGCCCTATAGTGTCGGTTTGTGTCTCCAACCGGTACTATAGGTCAGACCCCTTTAGTACTGGTTCATGGCACGAACCGGTACTAAAGGTGATCGTAGGGCCCCGGCCTGATGCCAGCCTGCCACCACCCCTTTAGTACCGGTTCGTGCCACGAACCGGTACTAAAGGTTCAACACGAACCGGCATTAATGCAAATCCGTTCGAACCGGCACTAATGGTACCATTAGTACCGGCTCAAATACAAACCGGCACTAATGTGCTTCGCGTTTGACCCTTTTTCTACTAGTGTATTACTCCACACATCGACCGCTATCCAGCATGCATCTAGAGTATTAAGTTCATTAGAACAGAGTAACGCCTTAAGTAAGATGACATGATGTAGAGGGATAAACTCAAGCAATATGATGAAAACCCCATCTTTTTACCCTTGATGGCAACAATACAATACGTGCCTCGCTACCCCTACTTTGTCACTGGGTGAGGACACCGCAAGATCGAACCCAAAACTAAGCACCTCTCCCATTGCAAGAAAAATCAATCTAGTTGGCCAAACCAAACCGATAATTCGAAGGGAAGTACAAAGATAAATGATCATGCATAAAAGAGTTCAGAAAAGACTCAAATAATATTCATAGATAATCTGATCATGAATCCACAATTTATCGGATCTCGAAAAACATACCGCAAAAGAATATTACATCGGGTTGAACTCCAAGAACATCGAGCAGAACATGGTATTGAAGATCATAGAGAGAGAGAGAGAAGAATCCATCTAGCAACTAGCTATGGACCCGTAGGTCTGTGGTAAACTACTCACGCTTCATCAGAAGGGTAATAGAGTTGATGTAGATGCCATCTGTGATCGAATCCCCCTCCGGCAGGGTGCCGGAAAAGGCCCCAAGATGGGATCTCACGGGAACAGAGGCTTGCAACAGTAGAAAAGTATTTTGGTGGACGCTTCTATTGGTTTGGGAATATTTGGGAATTTATAGATCAAAAATTAGGGTTGAAGGACTTCCAGGGGCCCCACAAGCCAGGGAGGCGCCCCCCCTAGGGTGCGGCCTGAGGGCTTGTGGGTCCCTCGGGACTTTTCTGCCCCCTCTTCAAAATCCGTGGATGTCTTCTGGTCCAAGAAAAATCATCATGAAAGTTTTATTCTGTTTGGACTCCGTTTGATCTTCCTTTTCTATAAAACTCAAAAACAAGGAAAAACAAAAACTGGCAATGGGCACTAGGTTAATAGGTTAGTCCCAAAAATAATATAAAATAGCATATTAATGCATATAAAACATCCAAAATAGATAATATAATAGCATGGAACAATCAAAAATTATAGATACATTGGAGACGTATCAAGGTTTCTTGATTTATGGAATTTAAAGGTGAAGGAATGGGCGAAAGGCAGTGCACAAGGGGCCTGTGTAGCCTAGCCATGCGTGTCATCCTATGGCCGCACTACCTAGCCTCATGGGGCCCCTAGCTGGCCCCTGATAGGTCCCGAAACTTCTTAGAATCCTCTTGATGCAAAAAAATGTATTAAATCTCACGGGCTTTAAACCTCCATAGATATGGATTTTCTGGAAAAAGTCAAAACATGCACAAAATGATAACTGGCTTTGGGCACTGAATTAATTGGTTAGTCCAGAAAAAATAATATAAAATTCTATAAAAATGTGTTCAAAAGTGATATTATAATAGCATCAAACAATCAAAAAATATAAATATGTTTGAGACATATCATGGCATATCTGGAAGTTCCTCTGGAAACACTTTATGGTAATCTCTTACAATCGGCGCTCCTTCCAATACAACTCCTTTTGTGGCATTAACTTGTTCTTCCTCGTGTTTGCTCAAGGTCGCATATCTTATCCTCTGGCCTCCTATTTCTATGCGAGTGATTGCCACCTTGGTAGTGTCTATGGTTCCTTCATACTAAGAGAGCCAACCCATACCCAAAATTATGTCCAGTCCTTGTGAGTTTATTGTGCTAAGATTTGTCCGAAAATTTTATTGTCCAATGGTTTGGGTCATCTAGAAACATCGTTGGCTCGCCACGGATTCTGCACCGGCTAGGATCTTATAAAAATAGGGCCTTTAAGGACTATGGTGGGAAGTTATATTTATCCACTACAACCCTTCACATGAATGAATGTGAAGTGTTGTTTTGTGAAATATATTAAATATATTTCTTTATATAAATTTTATTCCCATACATGACTAAATTTCTGGCAATATACTCACATGCTCTTTGTTACAAAAGAGAGAATACCTTGTGTTGATACTCATGTTTTGTCTTTACTTCCCCACAAAAAAAATCCTTCTATGAATGTAATTAATACATGGAAAAAAACATGCAACATCATTGTATATTTATGCATAATCTTTGGCAATGTTTAATGGCATGACTTATCTAGAGAGCCTGTAAAACAAGACTTGCTAAAGAAAAGCAATTTGGGGAGGGAAATAAATAGCACCCTAATATTTCCCGAGGACCGGGCAACAATTACTAGCAGATATTTAGGAAAATAGAAGGGGGTGGGGCAATGTACATATACCAAACCAAAACATGACCCATCTATTGTCTAGAATTCATGACAAATGAATCATCATGCTAAAGAGTTGACTTGCAGATGTAAAGGTTCGGGTCAAAAAGCCTATGTGCAGTTGTGGACATCCTCGTATCACACAGATATACTATTACCTTTGGAATGTACACTAAGAAATCAATGTGAAAGTACCTCCTAAAATTGAGTTAATACTTCAAAAATTCATTGGCATACTATAAAGTGATTAGTAGCAACAGCTCATATGTTCTCACAACCAACAGTGAGTGTGTCCTTTTGCTTTAATGAATATTTATTTTGTGCTAAAGATTTAAAGAATGAGATGTTAATCTGGTGTGAAGCTCCCCTATAAATATACTTTATCATTCTTAAGGTTCTTGCAAACCAGAACAACATCTAAACAAGCCCTCACCTATTCAGTGACAATATTGTAGTTGATATGGCTCAAGGAGATAATGAAGATAATTCTGCAAGGAGACACATAGAGGAATTCAATGCATGGGTAAATGGCAAAATCAATATTGATGTTTCTTACTTTCTTTTACTATGGGGAGTGTCTCAATGTATATAAACTTTGTGTTTCAAAAATGTTGTTTGATCAAGACATCAACTTTTTCTAGATAGGAATCATGAGTTATGGTATATATTCAAGTAGTTCTTAGAACAATTGTATAATATGTACTTGCTCGTCATTCATGTATATGACAACATTTTTTGCAGCTAGCAAGGATGGAAACCATGAATGAAGAAGAACTAATGGAGTATGCTAAGGAATACAAAGATATGTTTAACACTCAAATGGTTGAGGCATTTAAGAAGGTAAGCCTTATATAATTAGTTTGTTGAAACTTAGTTTATTCAAAAAATCTTAGTTATATATATATATATATATATGTCTGTGTGTGTGTGTGGATTTGATAAATTTTCTGAAGATTAAGCAATCCACTTTTGCAGCTTCAACAAAAGAAACAACAACAGCCCAAAAGGAAGAAGAAGAGGACCGCGCCGAGTCCAATAATGGGCGCAGTCCTAAAGTTCCACAAGGCCGATAACGATACCATCCCCCACCCAGGAGGATCACCTAGTGCATGTTGAAGTGTCTCTATTATCAGTCTTGGTTCTATAAGTGAACTAAAAGGTGCTCGACTAATTACCAATGTGGCAATTTATTTATAGTTCGAGATTTTATTTGATGTAGAAGTTTGATTTGGTGAAAATAAAGAGGTGTTTGGTATTCCTGCTGTTGTCTTTCCAGCAAGGTTCATGTTGACGATTGCTGGGTCTTATGGTTGGACTTGGATTTGACTCCATGTAAACTTGTATTGACTAGAAGAGTTATCCTGTTGTCGAGTCCATGTTGCTATGTTTTCCACGTGATAATAAGTTATATTGTACATATTTCTTCAACAAATTAACCTTTTGGGAAGTTGATTAGATTTTTCCATTGGTTAGTCACCTATAATTCAATTGTGCTTATTGCTAATTTTGGTAAATATTGGTACAAAGAATAAAAGGTTGAGTTCTAGACTTGGTAACAAAGTATAAGTTCTTCTATAGAATCTTAGGATGAATTGATGTGGCAAGATTTCTGAAATGACTTGGACTGCAAGCTCATCCTCATCTTTAGCAGAAAGCAATTCTCCAGCATAGAAAAAGAACAAGTGATGGCAATGAATTGAGCGAGAACTTATCAGTCACAACTTATGGCTCCTCGTAGGCCTCCTCCACATTAACGTGGTTTACATTCCCCTTACTGAATGAATTTCACTTCTTCCCATTTTTGATCTTCCTTGTCAGCTCCATTCTCATCTTGTTTTTCAAGCAATGCAAAGAGCAGTGACCTATATTCCTATACTTAAATCATGTTATGGGGCTCAAAATACTTGTACATGGGTGGGAAAGGAATAGGTGGATGGTGCTGGTTATTGTTCTCTCTAGTGTTGTTGTTCTTCTTGATGGCATTATGCTGATGTCTTACGAGTGATATGTTTGCACTCATTCTGTGACGCCCCGAGACTGTTGTGCCAGGTATCTTCCTGTTATTCGCAGTTTTTGCCTTGTCATGTGCTTGTGTGTCATGCATTTCATATCATGTCATCATGTGCATACGTGTTCGTCTCATGCATCCGAGCATTTTCCCTGGTGTCCGTTTTACAATCCGGCGCTCCTATGTCATCCTGGGTCCCTTTCTACCTCTTTTCGTGTGCGGGTGTTAAACATTCTCGGATTGGACCGAGACTTGTCAAGCGGCCTTGGTTTACTACTGGTAGACCGCCTATCAAGTTTCGTACCATTTGGACTTCGTTTGATACTCCAACGGTTAACCGAGGAACCAAAAAGGCCTCGTGTGTGTTGCAGCCCAACATCTCTCCAAAGTGCCCCAAAACCCACCTAAAACCCCCTCTATCATCTCGGTCGTTCGATCACGATCACGTGCCCGAAAACCGCACCTCATTTGGAATCTCCTAGCTCCCTCTACCTATATATATATATGTGATCCCCTCTAAAAATTCGCAGTTGAAACCCTAACTTCGTCCTCCTCGCGCCGCCGGACGAAATTCCCACCGCGCCCGGACATGTCCAGCCGCCGCCCCGGCGAATCCGGCGCCGCCACCTCACCGCCTTCTCTCTCCTCCCACCGCGGGCCCGAGGAGACCCAGATCTGGCCCGCCCGGGCCCGGATCCCGCCGTGTCGCCGATCCTGCAACGCTGGCCGACCCCGCCGCCTCACCGGAGTCGCCGCCGGCGACCACCTCCGCTGCAGGTCAGGCTGCCGCCCGGCCCCCTCTCTCTCCCTTCCCTTTCTCCTTCCTGTCCTCACCAGCTTGCTCTCTTCCTCGCAGCAAGCCGCCATGGGCGCCCGACGCTTGGTTCGCCGCCGTCCTTGTTCTAACTCTAGCCAGATCCGGCGCCCCGAGGTCGGATCCATCCATCTCCGACCTCGCTGGAGCTCTTCCCTGACGCGTCATCGTTCCACATCGCCGGCAGCTGACGCCACGCCTGTTCCTGCCTCTGAAGTGAGCAGAGGAGGACGGAGATCTCCAGCCCCATTCGCCTCTGTGCGTGGGCCAAATAGGCCATGCGAGGCCCAGCTCCGCGCGAGCGCTCGCGTTGACCCCGCATCGGCCCAGCCCAGCATAGCCACCGGCGCAGCTCGCCGGCCTACCTCCTTCTTCCTGGGCCAGCCAAGTGGTGAGCAGCCCGACTAAATCCCACCCGTGCGACTTATAACTATGTAACGCTCGCCGTGAAATCTGCTAAGTCCCCAGATCTGCATATTTTCATGCCCCTGTTCATCGCATCATAACTTTGCATCCGTGGCTCCGTTTTGGGCGTGTAGCACATCAAATTGTTCGTCTCGATGAGTACTTCATTTCATTCCATTGCACCATGTTCATTTGAGCTCATCTTGATGCCCTAAATGTTGTTGCAAGAGTGATAGTTTATACTAGTTTCAGATTCTTATCAGTAATTGGACATTTGTCATTTTTTCCATGATTGATTTGTGCCTCCTATGAACTTGAGCTCTACATGAGTTTTGAAGTATGCCATGCCATCTTTATAGGGGTGTATGCCATGTATTTTTGTGATCTCTGTGGTGACTAGCACAAGCATGCAAAGTAGCCCTCTTAATGTTGCTGATTTCAGGGACTTAGAAATCTTCTAAGTCTTTGTCCTGTCAATATTTTTATGCCATGTATTCATGTTGCTACTAAGTGATCTATGCCTCTTTTCAGCATGATCAGTAATGATGTTTTGTAGATATTGTGGTGCTCTATCCATCCATGTCTTTGTTTGCAATTATGGAGCACCCCAGCTTGAGTCAATCAAGCTCTACTTTTGCTATAAAATGTTCCTGGCAGAATGTTTACGTGTTAAGCAATTTTGCCGAGCTTGTTGTAGTTGATCCATGCATGCTATGTTGTTGTTATTGCCATGTCTAGATTCTATGCCATGTCTACTTGCTGGGTGTATGCTTAGTTTGTCATGCAATGCCTTGTGGTGAGTGCATCGAGCTCATAAACATGCCTACTTGATATCTGTTTTGCCATGTTCCAGTTTTCTTCAAAGTCTGAATCTGTTAACGATAATTGTTATGTTCACATGGTTGCCATTGTATTTTCTGATCCCTTTTGGCTTATGGTCAGTAAGGGACTTTTGTTGTATGCTTTGAGTAGCTTCATGCCATGCCTTGCTTTTCCATGATATGTTCATGCAGCATGTTGTTATTGTGACGCCCCCGATTCAATCGTACACTAATCATACACGCAAATGTGTACGATCAAGATCAGGGACTCACAGGAAGATATCACAACACAACTCTACAAATAAAATAAGTCATACAAGCATCATATTACAAGCCAGGGGCCTTGAGGGCTCGAATACAAGAGCTCGATCATAGACGAGTCAGCGGAAGCAACAATATCTGAGTACAGACATAAGTTAAACAAGTTTGCCTTAAGAAGGCTAGCACAAAATGGGATACAAATCAAAAGAGGCGCAGGCCTCCTGCCTGGGATCCTCCTAAGCTACTCCTGGTCGTCGTCAGCGGGCTGCACGTAGTAGTAGGCACCCCTGGAGTAGTAGTAGTAGTAGTCATCATCGACAGTGGCGTCTGGCTCCTGGGCTCCAATGTCTGGTCGCAGCAATCGAGTATAGAAAGGGGAAAAGGGGGAGAAAAGCAACCGTGAGTACTCATCCAAAGTACTCGCAAGCAAGGAGCTACACTACATATGTATGCATTGGTATCAAATGGAAAAGGCTATCATATGTGGACTGAACTGCAGAATGCCGGAATAAGAGGGGGATAGCTAGTCCTATCAAATACTACGCTTCTGGTAACCTCCATCTTGCAACAGGAGAAGAGAGTAGATGGTAAGTTCACCAAGTAGCATCGCATAGCATAATCCTAACCGATGATCCTCCCCTCGTCGCCCAGTGAGAGAGCGACCACCGGTTGTATCTGGCACTTCGAAGGGTGTGTTTTATTAAGTATCCAGTTCTAGTTGTCATAAGGTCAAGGTACAACTCCAAGTCGTCCTGTTACCGAAGATCACGGCTATTCGAATAGATTAACTTCCCTGCAGGGGTGCACCACATAACCCAACACGTTCGATCCCATTTGGCCGGACACACTTTTTTGGGTCATGCCCGGCCTCGGAAGATCAACACGTCGCATCCCTACCTAGGCACAACAGAGAGGTCAGCACGCCTGTCTAAATCCCATGGCGCAGGGGTCTGGGCCCATCGCCCTTTGCACACCTGCATGTTATGAACGCGGCCGGAAGCAGACCTAGCCTAGTAGGCATTCCAGTCCAATCCGGCGCGCGCCGCTCAGTCACTGACGTCATGAAGGCTTTGGCTGATACCACGACATCGAGTGCCCATAACTGTCCCCGCGTAGATGGTTAGTGCGTATAGGCCAGTGGCCAGACTCAGATCAAATACCAAGATCTCGTTAAGCGTGTTAAGTATCCGTGAACGCCGACCAGGGCCAGGCCCACCTCTCTCCTAGGTGGTCTCAACCTGCCCTGTCGCTCCGCCTCAAAGTAACGGTTGGGGGCCGTCGGGAACTCAGGCCCACCACTACCTGGATGGAGCCACCTGCCCCTTCAGCCCCCATCTCCAAACAGTATCACCGGTAATGTAACAGTGTAAAGTATATAGTATATGCCTGTGATCACCTCCCAAAGTGATCACGGCCCAGTAGTATAGCATGGCAAACGGACAAGAGTGTAGGTCCACTGATGATAAACTAGCATCCTATACTAAGCATTAGGATTGCAGGTAAAGTATCAACAGTAGTAGCAAGGACAGGCTATGCATCAGGATAGGGTCAACGGAAAGCAGTAACATGCTACACTACTCTAATGCAAGATGTATAGAGAAGAGTAGGAGACATCTGGTGATCAAGGGGGGGGGGCTTGCCTGGTTGCTCTGGCAAGGAGGGGTCATCAAGTCCGTAGTCGAACTGGGGTCGCCGGCAGTCTCGGGGTCTACCGGAAAGAAGTAACGGGGGGGAAACACAATAAATAATAGAGCAATCAAAGCATCACAAAGCGTAACATGGCAATAAGCGGTGCTAGGTATGCCCTAACGCGGCAGTAGGTGGTACCGGCGAAAGGGGGAAACATCCGGGAAAGAATCCCTGATGTTTCGCGTTTTCGGACAGATGGACCGGAGGGGGAAAGTTGCGTGTTCGATAGGTTAGGGATCTGTGGCGGACGAACGGGCTACGTATCCGGATTTGTCTCGTCGTTCTGAGCAACTTTCATGTACAAAGTTTTTCCATCCGAGCTACGGTTTAATTTATATTAATTTTAAAAGAATTAAATCATTTTTAGGATTTATTTAATTATTTTAATTCAACATTATCCAGAATAGTGTTTGCTGACGTCAGCATGACATCAGCAGTTGACCTGGTCAACCTGACAGGTGGGTCCCACCTGTCCTTGACACATTTTGTTATCCAGTTTAATTAACCTAATCAGGATTAATTAGGGGTGGGCCCCACTGTCATTGACTGATTAATTAACTACCTAATAGTTTAATTAGTTTAGTTATTTGATAAGTTTAATTAATCAAAATTAATCCAGTTAATTAATTAATTAATTAATTAATTAATTTTATTATTTATGTTTTTATTTTTATATAATTTAAAAAAACGTTCTGGGCAGGGCCCATGGCCAATTGGGCACTGGGTGCGGGCGCTGGGCGGCTCGAGCAGGCGCAATGGGCATCCGATAGGGCACCGCAGGGAGCAGCGTGGGGCGACGGGCAGGGGGGTTTGCGGTGGCCGACGGGCGGCGGCCGGAGGCGAGGCCAGTAGCGGGGGTGGGGATCAGCTGCGGCGAGCAGCAGCCATGGCAGCAGGCGGTGGTGCGCGCCAGCGAGCGCGGGGGCGACGCAAGGCGGAGGGCCACGGGCGCAAGGCAAGGCGCGCGTGGGGCGTGGCCATGGGCGCGACGAGGCAGCAGAGCTAGTGGGCAGCGGCGCGGCCGCGGGCGCGCGGCTGTGCGCGCGGGCGAGCGTGGGGAGGGGACGCGGTGAGGCGCGCGGCCTAGGCGCGGCGTGGGGAAGGAGGCCGCGGCCCTGGGATGGCAGCGGGGCGCTGGGCGCGCGAGCGCACGCGCATCGACGGGGGGGGGGGGGGCAGGAGCTGGGGCACGGCGCGCGGGTGCCATGTGCGTGCATGGGACGAGGGAGCCGCGGGGAGGGGGGGGGAGGGGCGCGGCCATGGCGGTGACCGGACAAGGAGAGGGGGAGCTCACAGGGGAGGAGTAGGGCACGGGCAGCGTGCGTGGGGTGGTCCGTCGAGTAGGGCACGGGCAGCGTGCGTGGCGTGCGTGGGGCCGTCCGAGTCGAGGTGGCGACGGCGTAGGGCGACGGGGCACCGGCGAGGGAGGGCACTCCGGGCGGCGGTAGTTGGTGAAGGAGGCACGGAGGAGTGGGAGGGGCGGCGCCGGCGTCGGGCTTGGGGGCGACGGGGTCGGGGCATTCGGCGCGTCGGGCAGCCGCGGTCGTCGGGATCGGGGGGCAAGCGCCCCGATCCAGATCGGGTTGTGGGGGGAGAGGAGCGAGGGGGAATCTGGGAAGTGGGGCGAGTGGGGGGGTTTTCGGGTTAGGGTTTCGGCACCAGGGGGGTTAAGCGAGTGGGGAAGGGCCGGTCCGGCATGTGGCTGGGTCGAGGCCTAGTGGGTGGGAGCCCTTTTTATTTGTTCTGTTTTATTTCCACTTTTCTTTTATTTATTTATTTCTTTTTTGTACTGTTTTATTTTAGTTTCCTTTTAGCTTAGTTTTATAAAAATATAAAAGCAAGTCCTGATTTAGTATTAAAGTTAGGCTACTGCCCCATTAACTTTCGGTAGCTAAATAAAATATCTTAACATTTTATTAATTGCAAAAGGAAATTTAATTAATTGTTTTGCTACTATTTTAATCACTTTAGGGTATTTAGTTATTTTAATAAAATGTGGTTTCTCCATCATAATTACCTATGCATTATTTGGTACAAGCCAAACATTTTTGTTTTAATATTTGAATACTTTTATCGTTTGCTTGATTTTGAATTTGAATTTGAATCGGTTTCGAACTAACTCGAGTTTATCAATAGTAACCGAGGTGACGTGGCACCATTAGCAGAGTTTTACTGTAGCTTGATTATCCGGGTGTCACAATTCTCCTCCACTACAAGAAATCTCGTCCCGAGATTTAAGAGGGAAGTAAAGGGGGAAGGTTCGGGTTACGAAATTCCAGGGAGTGTTCTTGGTCTTGGTTGTTCTTCTCGAAGAGGTTGATCCATTACATTGATGTCTTCATTTCGCTGTTTCAGGTCATCATGATGAAGTTGTCGTCCTTTCTTTGGATCTCCATCGTACTTACGAATAGGTAAGGGGCAGCTTTACAACAATTGAATGTTATAAAGGAAAATCATCTGGGCGGGGTATCCCAAGAATGATCATAAGAGTATCTCTCGAGTTGAACAAATGAAACACATCGAGAGTAAAGTAAGAAGGTACCATAAGAAGTTTGAAGCGGATAGACAATCGTCGTTGCCTGAAACAAGGCAACGGGCATAGGTATTGTGTTTAATACCAAAATTGATGATCACACGGAAGGTGGCTCGTGAATTACATACGAAGCCAAGCGTGACGAATAAATTTAGAAACAGGGTTGTACAGGAGAGTCAGGTTTCGATCCTGTGGAACTGTGGGTTATGGGCCCACCGTGTGGGTTAAAAGTAGGAAGGCGGTGACAATTTGCACGATCATGTAAGCAAGGCATGTCAGAGGATAGCCTGTCAGCTATGTCGGCAACAACATCGATACCAAGGGCGAGGGACGAAGAGAACCATTTTCCTGCTCGTTGAAGCGAGGCGGACCAATAGGCAAAGTTCTCGTCCATCGGTGGCTATCGGGATGTCATCAACAATAGTAACAGGGTCTTGCTGGCAGAATTGTACACCTGGGTGTTTACATAAGCAGGAGAATATTACTGCTTAGATCATATAGACCTCAAGAAGGTTAAACAGAACAATGGAAAGGAAAATATGATTATCAGATTAAACAGAACAATGGAAAGGAAAATGTGTTTAAACACATATTGCAGGGGTATATCCTTCCCAAGGACAAGCAGAGCATGATATCCATGTCAGGATATAATGTAGAAAACTCTTTAGGTAAGGTGAGCGAAATTTCATGACTTTACCCATACAGCGGTGTTTGGATATTTGAGCAGGAAACATTTAGCATCTGGGCTTCAAATGTTCTTGTTGAAAATCGGAGTACCACCGACATGCTTCGAGATAGCATTGACATGGTCAACAGGTGAAGATCAGACTTTGGAAACACAAAGGATCCATCAGGAATAACTTATAGAATAAGTCTTACAATTTCCTCATGGAAGAATGGATAACCATACTAAAAAGGAATCTATAACCATAGGGCCTCCGGCCGGGTGTGCTAAGCACGACATCCTGGGTATAAAAGATGGTAATACTCCAAGGTAAAGAGGAACAAATGTTGGATAGCAAGGAACTCAAGGTATAACACAGAACACGAACAAGTTTGTGTTGGAGGGAAGGCAATAAGGTTGTCGATGATAACACAATTCATCGAGGGGCAAGGATGGTATTTCTCATCATGACTTCGATTGATATCCTAGAAGAGCTCATAAGATTGATGATGATCACAACACAATCGTTGAGAGATTTCATGAAGATGTAATCCATCGGCGATGACACCAAGTCAAAAGAATGATGAAGAGAAAGGTTATTGGAACCAAGGGTATGACACAAACTCCTAACCAAGTTTGCTGTTCGAGGCGAAATGACATGATGAGGAAGATCGACGTAAGCTTAGCTCATCGTCGAAAATTGTGCTCCGGGAAGAAGGACCAAGTAGCACAGTTAAAATTTAGCACAATAATGATATAGCCGATCGGGCTAGGAATGAATTAAAGGATTATTAAACTCATAAGCAAAGAAATTACTTAGTTAATGAATCAGACTACGGCCTCAGTTCACATATCGGTGTTCTCAAGTGACTAATTGCTCAGAACCCGGGGGAAATCCGAAATCGATGAGAAGCAATACTAGATGAAGACTCATAGGAAGCAACACAGTTCTTTGATATTCTCGAGATACTAGAGGGTATACTCGAAGGAAGGTCAATATAGAGGTTGCAGAGATGTATTGATCTGCAGAAGACAAGTACTACAACTTGTCAAAGAAATGGAATTTAAAGGAGAACATGGTCGGAACCATGATCGCAAAAGGACGGATCCCAGATATAAGAACTTATACCGAGGGAATAATTAATTTAAGAGAAGCTTTAGTGATAAGATCTACATCGTGTCCATGGGCATGAACATTAAGTTCAAGGTCGACTCCCACTTCTTCAATGCATAACCTTCCATTCACGTCTCATGTTTCAAAAATGACATTAGTTGCTGAAAGTCTTACCTGGTGCAATACCAGCTAAGTATGACCCGTGAAATCTTTTGGGTTCACACAGATTAGGGAAGGCGTTGGTTCAATCCATTGGGGCATCTTAGGAACATATACCACAAACTTCATAGTAAACATCACCAACTCGAGAGTAGAGCATGGTTGGCCAAAACAGAGGATACGATTTACCAAAGGCATTATGTATCAGGGAAGGAACTTCTCAAGGTTTTTATATACGAAGGACACCGTCGGATGATATTTCAACAAAGGATCCGATGGTCCATATCGAAGCTGATGTGAGTATCGGCACACAACCAGAGGAAGAAACAATGCAAATGCATTGGATTATAGAAGCAACTGGCTAATTCAAAGCTCACATGTAAAGGAATTATGATTTCCAAATCAAAGGATCAGAAGTAAACGCTCTGATTAAGGATGGATAAGTTGAGTGAGCATAGGGGTAAAATCGACAACAATTTGATTGGTCGAGATTCAGCCCATGTTTAAAATGACGTCTGAGCCGAAAGGATGAATTCTATGATCTGATTGAGGATTGCGAGCATTCGTAACATTTTGAATCAACGGACTCAAAATGATAATGGCAAGGGATGCCAATATGATTACGAGACTTATGGGATTATCCATAATGCAAGCAATAATTTCAAGAGCAAAAGGCTGCTAAGGATTTTCGAAAGGTCAAATAGTATTTCGAAGACCTTAGTGAAACACATAAACAACTGGGGATGGGCGCATACTTGGTAAGTGCGAGGAATTATCCATAGGGGTATTCAGGTGGCTTAGAACTGCAAGGCAGTAGGCACAAAGTATTCTCGGAACAATAGAGAGAATTTTCGGCGTATCTTGTAATAACAAGATCAATGGGATTGAAAGGACAAGTGTATGTAGTTATCCATAATGATACAATAGTGGTAGGGAAGTTGCAAAGGCGGTGGGCACAACTCTCTTGAGAGAACATCGGAGATTATCTTCGGAATCTTCAGGTGCAGCAGGCAATCATCTGCAATAAGGGGAACTCCAGATGGACGTGATCACGAGATCCTAATGTTAGAGTTAGTAAAACCATTTAAACTCGAATAGAAGAGAGATTAGAGTCCCAGAGTATAGACGAGGAATAAAAGATCCTAATACCACCCAAATGGCGACGTGGGCCTGTAAAGCACACAGCCATGTTAGTAAAAGTTTTGTAATGTCTAGACTCGACTTCGGCCAAGGAGTTGGAACGGGGGTTCCTACAGGCAGTCGGCTCTGATACCAACTTGTGACGCCCCCGATTCAATCGTACACTAATCATAAACGCAAATGTGTACGATCAAGATCAGGGACTCACGAGAAGATATCACAACACAACTCTACAAATAAAATAAGTCATACAAGCATCATATTACAAGCCAGGGGCCACGAGGGCTCGAATACAAGAGCTCGATCATAGACGAGTCAGCAGAAGCAACAATATCTGAGTACAGACATAAGTTAAACAAGTTTGCCTTAAGAAGGCTAGCACAAAATGGGATACAGATCGAAAGAGGCGCAGGCCTCCTGCCTGGGATCCTCCTAAGCTACTCCTGGTCGTCGTCAGCGGGCTGCACGTAGTAGTAGGCATCTCCCGAGTAGTAGTAGTTGTCATCGATAGTGGCGTCTAGCTCCTGGGCTCCAACATCTGGTCGCAGCAATCGAGTATAGAAAGGGGGAAAAGGGGGAGCAAAGCAACCGTGAGTACTCATCCAAAGTACTCGCAAGCAAGGAGCTACACTACATATGTATGCATTGGTATCAAATGGAAAAGGCTATCATATGTGGACTGAACTGCAGAATGCCGGAATAAGAGGGGGATAGCTAGTCCTATCAAAGACTACGCTTCTGGTAACCTCCATCTTGCAGCAGGAGAAGAGAGTAGATGGTAAGTTCACCAAGTAGCATCGCATAGCATAATCCTAACCGATGATCCTCGCCTCGTCGCCCAGTGAGAGAGCGACCACCGGTTGTATCTGGCACTTGGAAGGGTGTGTTTTATTAAGTATCCGGTTCTAGTTGTCATAAGGTCAAGGTACAACTCCAAGTCGTCCTATTACCGAAGATCACGGCTATTCGAATAGATTAACTTCCCTGCAGGGGTGCACCACATAACCCAACACGCTCGATCCCATTTGGCCGGACACACTTTTTTGGGTCATGCCCGGCCTCGGAAGATCAACACGTTGCATGCCTACCTAGGCATAACAGAGAGGTCAGCACGCCGGTCTAAATCCTATGGCGCAGGGGTCTGGGCCCATCGCCCTTTGCACACCTGCACATTGCAAACGCGGCCAGAAGCAGACCTAGCCTAGCAGGCGTTCTAGTCCAATCTGGCGCGCGCCGCTCAGTCGCTGACGTCACGAAGGCTTGGCTGATACCACGACGTCGAGTGCCCATAACTATCCCCACGTAGATGGTTAGTGCATATAGGCCAATGGCCAGACTCATATCAAATACCAAGATCTCGTTAAGCGTGTTAAGTATCCGCAAACGCCGACCAGGGCCAGGCCCACCTCTCTCCTAGATGGTCTCAACCTGCCCTGTCGCTCCGCCTTAAAGTAACGTCGGGGGCCGTGGGGAACTCAGGCCCACCACTACCTGGATGGAGCCACCTGCCCCTTCAGCCCCCATCTCCAAACAGTATCACCGGTAATGTAACAGTGTAAACTATATAGTATATGCCCGTGATCACCTCCCGAAGTGATCACGGCCCAGTAGTATAGCATGGCAGACAGACAAGAGTGTAGGGCCACTGATGATAAACTAGCATCCTATACTAAGCATTAGGATTGCAGGTAAGGTATCAATAGTAGTAGCAAGGACATGCTATGCATCAGGATAGGGTTAACGGAAAGCAGTAACATGCTACACTACTCTAATGCAAGCAGTATAGAGAAGAGTAGGCAACATCTGGTGATCAAGGGGGGGGGGGGCTTGCCTGGTTGCTCTAGCAAGGAGGGGTCATCAACTCCGTAGTCGAACTGGGGTCGCCGGCAGTCTCGGGGTCTACTGGAAAGAACTAACGGAGGGGGAACACAATAAATAACAGAGCAATCAAAGCATCACAAAGCGTAACATGGCAATACGCGGTTCTAGGTGTGCCCTAACGCGGCAGTAGGTGGTACCGGCGAAAGGGGGAAACATCCGGGAAAGAATCCCCGGTGTTTCACATTTTCGGACAAATGGACCGGAGGGGGAAAGTTGCGTGTTCGATAGGTTAGAGATGTGTGGCGGCCGAACGGGCTGCGTTTCCGGATTCGTCTCGTCGTTCTGAGCAACTTTCATGTACAAAGTTTTTCCATCCGAGCTACGGTTTAATTTATATTAATTTTAAAAGAATTAAATCATTTTTAGGATTTATTTAATTATTTTAATTCAACATTATCCAGAATAGTGTTTGCTGACGTCAGCATGACATCAGCAGTTGACCTGGTCAACCTGACAGGTGGGTCCCACCTGTCAGTGACACATTTTGTTATCCAGTTTAATTAACCTAATCAGGATTAATTAGGGGTGGGCCCCACTGTCATTGACTGATTAATTAACTACCTAATAGTTTAATTAGTTTAGTTTAATTCATCAAAATTAATTAAGTTAATTTAGTTAATTAATTAATTATTCATTTATTTATTTTTATTATTTATTATTTATTTTTATATTATTAAAAAAACGTTCTGGGCAAGGCCCATGTGTCATAGGCCCATGGCCAATTGGGCACTTGGTGCGGGCGCTGGGCGGCTCAAGCGGGCGCAGCGGGCGTCCGATAGGGCGCTGTAGGGAGCAGCATGGGGCGACGAGCAGGGGGGTTTGCGGTGACCGACGGGCGGCGGCCGGAGGCGAGGTTAGCAGCGGGGGTGGGGATCAGCAGCGGCGAGCAGCAGCCATGGTAGCAGGCGGTGGTGCGCGCCAGCGAGCGCGGGGGCAACGCAAGGCGGAGGGCCACGGGCGCAGGGCAAGGCGCGCGCGGGGCGTGGCCATGGGCGCGACGCAGCAGCGGAGCTAGCGGGCAGCGGCGCGGCCGCGGGCGCGCAGCTGTGCGCGCGGGCGAGCACGGGGAGGGGACGCGGTGAGGCGCGCGGCCCAGGCGCGGCGCGAGGAAGGAGGCCGCGGCCCCGGGGTGGCAGCGGGGCGCTGGGCGCGCGAGCGCACGCGCATCGACGGGAGGGGGGCCGGCGCGGCGCGCGGGTGCCATGTGCGTGCACGGGACAAGGGAGCCGCGGGGGGGGGGGGGGGGGGAGGGGAGGGGGCGCGGCCATGGCGTTGACCGGATGAGGAGAGGGGGAGCTCACAGGGGAGGAGTAGGGCACGAGCAGCGTGCGCGGGGTGGTCCGGCGAGGAGGAGACGAGGAGGAGGACGGTGTGCGACGGGGGGGCGTCCGGGTCGAGGTGGCGACGGGGCACCGGCGAGGGAGGGCACTCCGGGCGGCGGCAGTTGGCGAAGGGGGCGCGAAGGAGTGGGAGGGGCGGTGTAGGCGTCGGGCTTGGGGGCGACGGGGTCGGGGCATTCGGCGCGTCGGGTAGCCGCGGTCGTCGGGATCGGGGGGCAAGCGCCCCGATCTAGATCGGGTTGTGGGGGGGGTTCGGGTTAGGGTTTCGGCACCAGGGGGGTTAAGCAAGTGGGGAAGGGCCGGTCCGGCATGTGGCTGGGTCGAGGCCAAGTGGGTGGGATCCCTTTTTATTTGTTTTGTTTTATTTCCACTTTTCTTTTATTTATTTATTTCTTTTTTTGTACTGTTTTATTTTAGTTTCCTTTTAGCTTAGTTTTATAAAAATATAAAAGCAAGTCCTCATTTAGTATTAAAGTTAGGCTACTGCCCCATTAACTTTGGGCAGCTAAATAAAATATCTTAACATTTTATTAAATGCAAAAGGAAATTTAATTAATTGTTTTTCTATTGTTTTAATCACTTTAGGGTATTTAGTTATTTTAATAAAATGTGGTTTCTCCATCATAATTACCTATGCATTATTTGGTACAAGCCGAACATTTTTGTTTTAATATTTGAAAACTTTTATTGTTTGCTTGATTTTGAATTTGAATTTGAATCGGTTTCGAACTAACTCGAGTTTATCAACAGTAACCGAGGTGACATGGCACCATTAGCAGAGTTTTACTGTAGCTTGATTATCCGGGTGTTACACTTATCTTGCTCTAAACATTGCTTCCTGATGTTAAATTCCTGACATGTTGTTAATTTCACTAAGTCTGTAACCTAATATCTTTTGCACTTTTACCATGCTTGTTTGATCCTGCTATTGAGTGAATTAGTCGTAGCTCAGTGTTCATCTTTTGTCAAGCATCTTGAGTGGATCCCTTCCATTTATTTTGTTGCTATGTTAGAGTGCAGTAGCTTGTTGTTCTTGATGCATTTAGATGGCCTCGTGCTGATATTCGCAGATCGGTGCCATATTTGTCTTGCTTGCCATTTCCAAACCGTGCATCCAATTCTGGTGATCTTTATATTGATTTCGACTGAAATCAACTCCTCTTTCCAGTGGCACTCTTGGATTTCCAAGTTGAGGCCAGGTTCAATCATTCCTTTCCGAATCATGCATATGCATCTCATACCACATCCCACATATCATGCCATGTTTTGCATCATGTTGCTTGCGCATTGCACCGTGGTTGATTGTTGTTCCCTTTTGCTTGTGTTCTTGCTTTGGGTAGAGCCGGGAGACGATTTCGTGTTCGAGGACCCGTTGAGAACGTTTTCGAGGATCAAGCTTTTGTCTTCTCGGAGAACTTTGCAGGCAAGATGACCATACCCTCGAAATCACTTCTATATTTGCTTGCTAGTTGCTCGCTCTTTTGCTATGCCTATGCTACGATACCTACCACTTGCTATATCATGCCTCCCATATTGCCATGTCATACCTCTAACCCACCTTGTCCTAGCAAACCATTGTTTGGCTATGTTACCGCTTTGCTCAGCCCCTCTTATAGCATTGCTAGTTGCAGGTGAAGATGGAGCTTGTTCCTTGTTGGAACATGGATATTTGTCGGGATATCACAATACCTTTTATTTTAATTAATGCATCTATATACTTGGTAAAGGGTGGAAGGCTCGGCCTTATGCCTGGTGTTTTATTCCACTCTTGCCGCCCTAGTTTCCATCATACCGGTGTTATGTTCCTTGATTTTGCGTTCCTTACACGGTCGGGTTATAATGGGAACCCCTTGATAGTTTGCTTTGAATAAAACTCCTCCAGCAAGGCCCAACCTTGGTTTTACCATTTGCACTAACAACCTAACACCTTCCCTTGGGTTCTGCAGACTCAAGGGTCATCTTTATTTAACCCCCCGGGCCAGTGCTTCTCTAAGTGTTGGTCCGAAACAGAGTCACTTGCGGCGCCACCTCAGGGAAACTTGAGGGCTGGTTTTAGCTGTACGTAGAATTCATCTGGTGTTTCCCTGAGAACGAGATATGTGCAGCTCCTATCAGGATGACGGCGCATCGGGCGGCTTTGCCAGTTTAGTTTTACCATTGTCGAGATGTCTTGTAACCAGGATTCCGAGCCTGATCGGGTTGTCTTGGGAGAAGGATTATCCTTCATTGATCGTGAGAGCTTGTGATGGGCTAAGTTGGGACACCCCAGCAGGGTTTTGAACTTTCGAAAGTCGTGCCCGCGGTTATGGGCAGATGGGAATTTGTTAATGTCCGGTTGTAGAGAACCTGAAACTTATCTTAATTAAAATGCATCAACCACGTGTGTAGCCGTGATGGTCTCTTTTCGGCAGAGTCCGGGAAGTGAACACGGTGTTGGAGTTATGCTTGAACGTAAGTAGTCTAGGATCACTTCTTGATCATAGATTCTCGAACGTGCTTTGCCTTCGCTTCTCGCTCTCTTTTGCGTAAGGTAGCCACCATATATGCTAGTGCTTGCTGCAGCTCCAGCTCATACCTTTTCCCTACCTATAAGCTTAAATAGTCTTGATCGCGAGGGTGTGAGATTGCTGAGCCCCTGTGACTCACAGATACTTCCAAAACCAGTTGCAGGTGCCGATGATATCGTGCAGGTGACGCAACCAAGCTCAAGGAGGAGCTCGATGAAGTCTGTGTTCGTTACGTTGTTCTGTTTCTAGTTGATCAGTAGTGGAGCCCAATTGGGTCGATCAGGGATCTATAGCATTAGGGGTAGTCTTCTTTTATTTTGATTCCATAGTCGGACCTTGATTGTATCTGGATGTTGTAATGCTATTTTCATGTATTGTGTGAAGTGGCAATTGTAAGCCAACTATGTATCCCTTTCCTTATTCATTACATGGGTTGTGTGAAGATTACCTCTCTTGCGACATTGCCTACAATGCGGTTATGCCTCTAAGTCGTGCTCCGACACGTGGGAGATATAGCTGCATCGTGGGTGTTACAAGTTGGTATCAGAGCCTTCCCTGACTTAGGAGCCCCCTGCTTGATTGAATCGCTGGCGTTGTTGAGTCTAGGAAAATGTTTTGAGTCTTTTAGGATTTTATATATATATATATATATATATATATATATATATATCGGAGAGTAGGATTCTTTTTACTCCTCAGTCCCCTTCGTCGCTCTGGTGAGGCATCCTAACTTAGAGTTTTGACTCTTCTCTTCTCAAATTTCACTAAAAAATTAGGATCACGCGGGTATCTTGGAATCGTTCCGATGGATTTGTGACGAGAACATTGTTCTTGGTGCCTCATGTCATTTAGGGGTTGTGGAAGTGTCCCGGGGAGTTGAGCTCCGAGGTGTTGTCGTCACAATTTTATCGTTGCAGTTCTGGAATACCTGAGTTTCGCCGACATCAAAAATCTATTTTATGTAGTTGTTGGTGAGATAACCTCGACGCCACCTAGTACTAGGGCGGGAGTTCGGGAGTATTGCCATAAGTCGTATAACGGATGCTTTTCGAAGGTTGAGGTAAACGATTTCCGAAGGTTTCTTGGTTATGTGTTGAAGGATGGATACAGCTGGATGTAGGATTTGTTAGTTTTGGGTGAGATATTATGCTTCCCTTGTATCCCCAACACCTGATTGCATAACCGGAAAGTTTCGGGAGTTTATAAGTGGGAATTCAAGTAGCTCATAGGATATCTTTCCGACAGATGTATGATATGAAGTTGGGGTTTGACGTCTAGTGGTCCGCCTATCCACGGTTGGTTTTACAGTGGTCTCGTTGTGTCTTAACGAGTCCTTGGCTATGCTGACTCGGGGACGCTTCGTATGTCATGTGCACTGCCTTGTACATGATGGTGCTGTATGATCGAGCCCGTGTAGGCCCCACCACGAAAACTTCGGACGAAGTCTCTATCATATGTTTGTTCCGGCTTATTCTGCAAGCCAATCCTTTGTTTTGTTTTCAGTTGTGGTATTCGAGTTCCTTCAATATCAAGTGTTGATTCCATACCTTGTCTAAGTGGTATTCTCATATTTCTATGGGAATACTAATCCTTCTTGATCATCGAGTTTGTCATTTCAATATCTTCTCAACCGGTGTGTTTTCTCTTCAATTGGATCTGATCTTTTCAACATCCACAAGATCACCTCTCGGTTTTCCCAATGTTGTTCGTTTCATCTGTCCCCAAGTTGTCTTTGTTTTTCCCGCCCTCCAACCCCTTGTTTCTTCAAGGACTCGGAGTTGTTAATCAAGTATCCTTTTATTGTTCCGAAGTCTCTCCATTCTTTCCATCAGTGTTCTTACCCAATGCTCTACAAGTTCATCATTTGTCATTCTTTTTCTTCTCCGGTGGATTAAATTCAAGTTTTTGGTGTTGATCATATCCTTTCCTTGTTTCAATGCTTTCTCATGCCGGTGCAATTCTTAATCTTTCACCTCGCGCTATACATTTGTTCTGGAGTGCTGAAGATATCTCGAAGATTCGTGTTTTCCACTTTGCATCCGTTCAAGATATTTTGATGTTGTTATATCTCTCAAGTCATTTAATTCAACCGGTGCAATCTCCTTTTCAAGTAATCATTTCAACGGTGTTTCTCTTGAGTGGGCCCTAACCAACAGGTCTTTTCCCAGGATCTTACCTGACTCTTCTATTTTCCCAGAGCTAGCCTAAATTCTTTCAAAGTTTAACGTAAGAATGAGTTATCATCAGTCAATTGCCTTTCTCCAAGATCTGTCAATTTTTTTAAATGTTGGCTCAACCTTTCAATTCATCATCCTGGAGTTTCTCAACAATTCATGGTGGTGTTCTTCATTGTCATTCTCAGATTTTGAAGACCGAAGAAGAGTTTCTCTTAAATCTTGCTCCGTTCTCGTGAAGATTCATGGTTCTAGCCTTGTGCCATCCTCTCATAATTATTTTCGATTGTGAAAATTCTTTTCACCCTTCCAGAGCAATTCAGGAGTCTTTGCAGTTCAATTCTCCAGAGCCCATCATCTCAGATTTATTCATTCTCAGCTCTCAGCTCTCGTTCTCCAAATCTTACCGGTGCATCGTTCAAGTGTTCTCCAATCAGTTCTTGATCTCTTCGTTCTCTTGTATCTAAACTCTCAAATGTATTTTCGTTCTTTTGCTAATTCTTACCGGTGATTCATCCCTTTTACTTTGTTCATTTCCATTTCTTACGGTGGTTCATTCAAGATGCCTTTTTCTCTTGGTACCACATTGATTTATTCGTTGTTTCAATCCTACCGGTGGTTCGTTGAAGATTTTCCCAAGTTTGCTCTATATCTCTCTTAATCCTTTCTATGAGAATAAGTAGTGTGCCAAATCCGTTGCTTGTCATCAATTTAATTGGTGAAGGATAAGCATAATGTAATTCTTATTCTTGTTCCATCTGAGTGAATTCAATTCCTTATTCCGGAGGTTCATCAAATTATTGATTTCTTTCGTTCTTCTTTCCTTTCTGGAGTTCTGGGTCTTCAAGATTATCTCGTCGCGAAGCTCCTTCTAAATCATCGCAAAGCTTCACCTTGTGTTTTCAATTTCTCCTTCCTTTCGTTTGATCATCCTTTTGTTACCGGAGTTCTTCATGGACGCTCTACATGTTGGTTCATCAAGGACGTAATTCCTTCTCGAAGTGTTCATCAAGATTCTTTTCAGAGGAGCTCAAGTATTCTTCATCTTGCATTTCGAAGTGCAATTCTTTCTACCTTATGTTTTGAGATGGTGTTATGTCACTCTTGACAATTTGAGTTTGTGTTTCATGATTCCCATGTTGTCAAGATTGAGATATTTGTAATCCACCAATCTATTCGTTGGAGTTATATCGTGTCATATTTCACCTAAAGCCTTCCCTAAGCATTGTTGCTAATTATGGTGCTTATAAATGACCCAAGTTCTTATTTTATCCTCTCGGTGAAATAGTTCTCGTCTTATTGCTCATATCAATCCAATCTATTGTTTTCCGTTAGTGGCAGAATTTCCACTCATAATTTTGAGATGTCTTCCATAAGCCCACATCAAGCTTATCATTTTGTTGTTGATAATCCAATAAATCCATTCGGGAATATGTTGTAAGCGTGCTCTCTCAAGATCTTGGTTTCCCTCCGTTCATTCCATTCCATTCTTTCTTCTTCTGGAGGCATTGTGATGTTGCTCTTTTCTCTCATCATCTCGAATGGTGAGGATCGTGTTCTTTTCATGCTTATCCTTTTAACCGGAGTGTTGTGTCCAATACTCAAGTTCTTTTCATCTTATCAAGTCTTGCATCACTTTTCAACCGGAGTGCTGCCGAATTTGTTCTTCCTTGTTCCTCTTTCCTAACGGGGTGCTTTCAACTTCGTTCATCCCCGTTGTTTTCTTTCTTCCAAAGTTGTTCTACCTTTCAAGGTTCTTTGGTTTCACTCGTTTGTCCAAGAAGCAACTTAGTTTTACCGCTTATCTTCCTCTTCCGTTTTCCCTCCAGTGCCATTCTAGATCTCAGGATGAGATCCTCTCGTAGTGGTGGAGTGTTGTGACGCCCCGAGACCGTTGTGCCAGGTGTCTTCCTGTTATTCGCTGTTGTTGCCTTGTCATGTGCTTGTGTGTCATGCATTACATATCATGTCATCATGTGCATTTCGTTTGCATACGTGTTCGTCTCATGCATCCGAGCATTTTCCCCGTTGTCCATTTTGCAATCCGGCGCTCCTATGTCATCCGGTGTCCCTTTCTACCTCTTTTCGTGTGCGGGTGTTAAACGTTCTCGGATTGGACAGAGACTTGTCAAGCGTCCTAGGTTTACTACCGGTAGACCGCCTATCAAGTTTCGTACCATTTGGACTTCGTTTGATACTCCAACGGTTAACCGAGGAACCGAAAAGGCCTCATGTGTGTTGCAGCCCAACATCTCTCCAAAGTGGCCCAAAACCCACCTAAAACCCCCTCCATCATCTCGGTCGTTCGATCACGACCGCGTGGCTGAAAACCGCACCTCATTTGGACTCTCCTAACTCCCTCTACATATATATATATATATATATATATATATATATATATATAATCCCCTCCAAAAATTCGCGGTTGAAACCCTAACTTCGTCCTCCTCGCGCCGCCGGACAAAATTCCCGCCGCGCCTGGACATGTCCAGCCGCCGCCCCGGCGAATCCGGTGCCGCCACCTCACCACCCTCTCTCTCCTCCCACCGTGGGCCCGAGGAGACCCAGATCCGGCCAGCCCGAGCCCGGATCCCGCTGCACCGCCGATCCCGCAATGCTGGCCGACCCCACCGCCTCACCGGAGTCGCCGCCGGCGACCACCTCCGCTGTAGGTGACGCTGCCGCCCAGCCCCCTCTCTCTCCCTTCCCTTTCTCCTTCCTCTCCTCACCAGCTCGCTCTCTTCCTCGCAGCAAGCCGCCGTGGGCGCCCGAAGCTTGGTCCGCCGCCGTTCTTGTTCTAACTCCGGCCAGATCCGACGCCCCGAGGCCGGATCCATCCATCCCCGACCTCGCCGGAGCACTTCCCCGCCGTGTCGTCGTTCCACATCGCCGGCAGCCGGCAGCCGCCGCCGCGCCTGTTCCTGCCTCTGCAGTGAGCAGAGGAGGATGGCGATCTCCAGCCCCGTTCGCCTCCGTGCGTGGGCCAAACAGGCCATGTGAGGCCCAGCTCCGCGCCAGTGCTCGCGTTGACCCCGCGTCGGCCCAGCCCAGCATCGCCACCGGCCCAACTCGACGGCCTACCTCCTCCTTCCTGGGCCAGCCCAGTGGTGAGCAACCTGACTAAATCCTGCCCGTGCGACTTATAACTATATAACGCTCGCCGTGAAATCTGCTAAGTCCCCAGATCTGCATATTTTTATGCCCCTGTTCATCGCATCATAACTTTGCATCCGTGGCTCCTTTTTGGGCGTGTAGCATATCGAATTGTTCGCCTCGACAAGTACTTCATTTAATTCCATTGCACCATGTTCATTTGAGCTCATCTTTATTCCCTAAATGTTGTTGCAAGAGTGATAGTTTGTACTAGTTTCAGATTCTTATCAGTAATTGGACATTTGTCATTTTTGCCATGATTGATGTGTGCCTCCTATGAACTTGAGCTCTGCATGAGTTTTGAAGTATGTCATGCCATCTTTACAGGGGTGTATGCCATGTATTTTTGTGATCTCTGTGGTGACTAGCACAAGCATGCAAAGTAGCCCTCTTAATGTTGCTGATTTCAGGGACTTAGAAATCTTCTAAGTCTTTGTCCTGTCAATATTTTTATGCCATGTATTCATGTTGCTACTAAGTGATCCATGCCTCTTTTGAGCATGATCAGTAAGTATGTTTTGTAGATATTGTGGTGCTCCATCCATCCATGTCTTTGTTTGCAATTATGGAGCACCCCAGCTTGAGTCAATCAAGCTCTACTTTTGCTATAAAATGTTCCTGGCAGAATGTTTACGTGTTAAGCAATTTTGCCGAGCTTGTTGTAGTTGATCCATGCATGATATGTTGTTGTTCTTGCCATGTCTAGCTTCTATGCCATGTCTACTTGCTGGGTGTATGCTTAGTTTGTCATGCAATGCCTTGTGGTGAGTGCATCGAGCTCGTAAACATGCCTACTTGATATCTGTTTTGCCATGTTCCAGTTTTCTTCTAAATCTGAATCTGTTAACGATAATTGCTATGTTCACATGGTTGCCATTGTGTTTTCTGATCCCTTTTGGCTTATGGTCAGTAAGGGACTTTTGTTGTATGCTTTGAGTAGCTTCATGCCATGCCTTGATTTTTCATGATATGTTCCTGTAGCATGTTGTTATCTTGCTCTAAATATTGCTTCCTGATGTTAAATTCCTGACATGTTGTTAATTTCACTAAGTCTGTAACCTGATATCTTTTGCACTTTTGCCATGCTTGTTTGAACCTGCTATTGAGTGAATTAGTCGTAGCTCAGTGTTCATCTTTTGTCAAGCATCTTGAGTGGATCCCTGCCATATATTTTGTTGCTATGTTAGAGTGCAGTAGCTTGTTGTTCTTGATGCATTTAGATGGCCTCGTGCTGTTAATCGCAGATCGGTGCCATATTTGTCTTGCTTGCCATTTCCAAACCGTGCATCCGATTCCGGTGATCTTTATATCGATTTCGATCGAAATCAACTCCTCTTTCCAGTGGCACTCTTGGACTTCCAAGTTGAGGCCAGGTTCAATCATACCTTTCCGAATCATGCATATGCATCGCATACCGCATCCCGCATATCATGCCATGTTTTGCATCATGTTGCTTGCGCATTGCACCGTGGTTGATTGTTGTTCCCTTTTGCTTGTGTTCTTGCTTTGGGTAGAGCCGGGAGACGAGTTCATGTTCAAGGACCCGTTTAGTACATTTTAGAGGATCAAGCTTTCGTTTTTTCGGAGAACTTTGCAGGCAAGATGACCATACCCTCGAAATCACTTCTATCTTTGCTTGCTAGTTGCTCGCTCTTTTGCTATGCCTATGCTACGATACCTACCACTTGTTATATCATGCCTCCCATATTGCCATGTTAAACCTCTAACCCACCTTGTCCTAGCAAACCATTGTTTGGCTATGTTACCGCTTTGCTCAGCCCCTCTTATAGCGTTTTTTTACCATGAAGACTGCAGGGCTTACACCCCACAACATTTTATTAATAAAAAGAGCAGGAATCATACAGAGTTTCCTAAAGGTGAGGAAAACAAAAAAGAAGAAAAGAAGGAACTACACAAAGCTATACAAAGTAGGGGGAGCACTATACCTAAAAATTACAATGTGACACCAAAAGCAACTCTCCTCAAGGAGGTAAAAAATCAATACACTTGAGAAGGGCTTCTCTGTACTTTCGCTTGATTCTGTGAGAAAGCAGAGTGAGATCATGAATGAAGCCATTTCTCCATGCCCTGAAAGATGGCTGGATGTTCCTGAAAGCTCTGTCATTCCTGATCTTCCAAATATTCCACCAAGCTGTGAAAACCACCTCTGCAAAGAAAGGTTTGTTGAAATCCTTCCTAGCATGGCAAGCAATTTCCACCATATCATCACAGTCCTTCCATACAATTTGCAGGTAAATCCACACACGAACACTGAAGTTGCACTGGAAAAAGAGGTGGTTTCTGTCCTCCAGTATTCTAGTTGGGCACAGAACATATTATGGTCCATCATTAATCGTCCAATGCCTCCTCTGAATCATGTCTTTAGTGTTAACCCTGTCCATTATAACAAGCCAGGCAAACATCTTGATCGACATTGTACAGCAGCTTTTCCATATCCACCCAAGAATTGGGTTGGTTACCATTGGCTGATAGACAAAGTCATAAAACTTTTTTGCAGTATATTCAGACCTCTTACCATGCCGCCATCTCCAGCAGTCATGAGAGGCACTGTCCAAATTGAAGGACCCCTCTTATAGCGTAGCTAGTTGCAGGTGAAGATGGAGCTTGTTCCTTGTTGGAACATGGATATTTGTCGGGATATCACAATACCTCTTATTTTAATTAATGCATCTATATACTTGGTAAAGGGTGGAAGGCTTTGCCTTATGCCTGGTGTTTTGTTCCACTCTTGCCGCCCTAGTTTCCATCATACCGGTGTTATGTTCCTTGATTTTGCGTTCCTTACACGGTCGGGTTATAATGGGAACCCCTTGACAGTTCGCTTTGAATAAAACTCCTCCAGCAAGGCCCAACCTTGGTTTTACAATTTGCACTAACAACCTACCACCTTCCCTTGGGTTCTACAGACTCAAGGGTCATCTTTATTTAACCCCTGGGCCAGTGCTTCTCTAAGTGTTGGTCCTAAACAGAGTCACTTGCGGCGCCACCTCGGGGAAACTTGAGGGCTGGTTTTAGCTGTACGTAGTGATCATCCGGTGTTGCCCTGAGAATGAGATATGCGCAGCTCCTATCAGGATGTCGGTGCATCAGGCGGCTTTGCTGGTTTAGTTTTACCATTGTCGAGATGTCTTGTAACCAAGATTCCGAGCCTGATCGGGTTGTCTTGGGAGAAGGAATATCCTTCATTGACCATGCGAGCTTGTGACGGGCTAAGTTGGGACACCCCTGCAGGGTTTTGAACTTTCGAAAGTCGTGCCCGCGGTTATGGGAAGATGGGAATTTTTTAATGTCCGGTTGTAGAGAACCTGAAACTTATCTTAATTAAAATGCATCAACCGCGTGTGTAGCCGTGATGGTCTCTTTCCGGCGGAGTCCGGGAAGTGAACACGGTGTTGGAGTTATGCTTGAATGTAAGTAGTCTAGGATCACTTCTTGATCATAGATTTTTGAATGTGCTTTGCCTTCTCTTCTCTGTCTCTTTTGCGTAAGGTAGCCACCATATATGCTAGTGCTTGCTACAGCTCCACCTCATACCTTTTCCCTACCTATAAGCTTAAATAGTCTTGATCGCGAGGGTGTGAGATTTTTGAGTCCCCGTGACTCATAGATACTTCCAAAACCAGTTGCAGGTGCCGATGATATCATGCAGGTGACGCAACCAAGCTCAAGGAGGAGCTCGATGAAGTCCGTGTTCGTTACGATGTTCTGTTTCTAGTTGATCAGTAATGGAGCCCAGTTGGGTCGATCGGGGATCTGTAGCATTAGGGGCAGTCTTCTTTTATTTTGGTTTCGTAGTCGGACCTTGATTGTATCTGGATGTTGTAATGCTATTTTCATGTATTGTGTGAAGTGGCGATTGTAAGCCAACTATGTATCCCTTTCCTTATTCATTACATGGGTTGTGTGAAGATTACCTCCCTTGCAACATTGCCTACAATGCAGTTATGCCTCTAAGTCGTGCTCCGACACGTGGGAGATATAGCCTCATCGTGGGTGTTACACATTCCACCATTGTTTAAACCGGATTGTCTCACAAAATCCAAGAGAATTACTTCAATATTGCCACTAGTGACTAATGAATGCAACAAATTGTGAAATCATTTGTTTAATGTGTTCTCATGGGAAATGGACCAAAACATGGAACAAAATCATCACTGGGAAGGAAACATCAAGTTTGGAGACCAAGCCAAGGAAAATGGTGTCGTCAAGAGGAAAACAGGGTAGAGGACGGCATACGCTCATACACGTGGTCGTACCGAATGACATAGACACTGTGGTTTCCACCTGAACTAACTTTATAAACGGGCCAAGACTTATTCACAATATAGAGCCACCCATTGACGAAAAAGAGAACAGAAGTCATTCACACACCCTAGCCGCCGTCATTTCCCATCTTATCTCCATAGATATCAACCCCATCATCACCACGAGCATTCTCTCCAAGTTAGTCGTACCTATAATGGGCACATCGCAATCAGCAATTGTTGTAAGACAAATTATCATTCATTCATCTTTATGTTGTCTTCAATGATTTCTTCTTGTGATCTAATCGTGATTTGTTAGTAATTCCTTAAGGTAATAGGTTGAGTCAAGGCCTTGCAACCTTATGTATTTGTGCAAAGGATTGTTGTAATGACTTAGCTTGATTGATGTTATTTATATGTGCGCTTCACAGCGGAGTTGTCGTTTGTCTTCTTCTCATTCTAAGGCCCTGCATGTACCCAGGATCCCGCAGATTGATCAAGGACGAGGTAAGAAGTGAGAATGTGTGGAATTCTATTCTGAACACTAGTGACAGAAATGATTAATATGCCAGCGGAAAGTAATTGCTAAGCATAAAGTAGGTGTGGTCATTGAATGTCTAATGCTTTTGTGTGAAGTAATGCTTAACAATCGAGGTAACCCTGCGTGATAATAAGGGGCATTTTTAGGACCAAGAGTATATCAACCAGAGGGGGTGAATGGGAGATTCCAAATTTCTTTCAAAACTTCAAATCTAAACCAATCAGCACGGTGGAATTAATAAACAATGAAGAACAATGAAAGATAACAGATGCAAGCATATATAAAGAACTTGCATTGAGGGAAAAATTAAGCAAAATTTTTAATGGAAGTAATGATAATATTTCTGGTATAATAGCACACAACTTTTGCAATGACAATAGTGGCACAAAATGGAAGTAAAGAGAACAAAATATAAGATTAACTATGTAAGAAAATAGTTAGATGAACTCAAACAACTAGCAATAGAGAGCACTACAAACTGAAGGAAGACAAGTGAAGAAGACATATCACGAAATATAAACAAGAGCTAGATCAACAATATCTATCGGAGCACCGAGGACAAAAGATAAACTATTGAAGGAATTGCAGTAGAGTAGAGTGAACTAGTGGTGTTTGATGGCGATAAATGATTTGGTAGACCAGTTCACTCTTCTTCAAAAGAGCTACATTAGGTTGGAAGGACTTGTGATTGAACACATGAGAAAACCTCTATCTATACTATTCTCCTTTAACCCAAAGCTAATCAGACTTTGCTTGAACTCACTCGGGGTACATTCTTATTATTGATCTCCAAACCTTCTACAGACTTCTTTGCGAACCACAATTACTCTTGGTTGTTGAAGACTTATCTTGGTGAACACAATTACTCTTCGACACTCAAGCCATCACATATCCATCTAGAGAGTGTGAGGATCTCAAGAGTAATATGTACATGAAACCTTAGTCGCATTTACTATGATTCTCAACCACTATCAAAGTTTCAGCTCTTGATTTTCTCTCAGTGGATCTTAAACTCAAATCTCTCGAGAGGGGTGCTCAAACAATCTTCTCAGAATCTGAAGCAAAGTGATATGTATCCAATGTATCGATAATCTTTTTATTGCTAAATGCTATTATATTATCACTTTTGTATGCTTTATAATATAGTTTTATATTATTTTTATGGACTAACCTATTAATTTAGTGCCCACTGCCACTTCCTATTTTTGCTTCTTTTTGGTTTTCCAAAAAAGCCATTCCTACAGAAGTCCAAACGCGATGAAACTTTTTGATAATATTTTCTAGACAATAAGGTACCATAGAAGCTTTGAGGGAGGATGAGAAGAGCCACAAGGGCCCCACAAGCTAGGGGGTGCACCTTGGGGGGGTAGGGCATGCCACCCCGTCTTGTGTTGGGGAACGCAGTAATTTCAAAAAATCCTACACACACGCAAGATCCATCTAGGTGATGCATAGCAACAAGAGGGGAGAGTGTTGTCCACGTACCCTCGTAGACCGTAAGCGGAAGCGTTATGACAACACGGTTGATGTAGTTGTACGTCTTCATAATCCGACCGATCCTAGCACCAAATGTACGACACCTCCGCGATCTGCACACGTTCAGTTCGGTTATGTCACTACTACAAAAAGGGCTATAGATGGGATTGATACTAATGGCGCACCAGACAAGCGGCGCGCCATTAGTATATACTAATGGCGCACCACCTACTGATACGCCATTAGAGTTGAAACTACTAATGGCGCACCTGGCCCCGGGTGCGCCATTAGTATCAAATTTTTTTTAACTAGTGCGCCTGTCCAAACATACTAATGGCGCATCCAGACACAGTGCGCCATTACTAGTTGTAACTAGTAATGGCGCACCTGCCGGAAAGTGCGCCACTAATGTTGTTGTTTTTATTATATTTTTTATTCCCTTTTTTGCAAAACTACTAATGGCGCACTATGGGACAGTGCGCCATTAGTATTTTTTTTGCAAAACTACTAATGGCGCACCACCAGGAGGTGTGCCATTAGTAACCTGGATTACTAATGGCGCATTTAGAGTTGGTGCGCCATTAGTAAGTGGGCAGCAACAAGATATTTTGGACAGCCTCTCCTACCAACACTCACTTTCTCCCCACTTCATTCTCTCCACCTCCTCCTTGTCTCGGGTGCCTCCTCTTTTTCACCTCATTTCCACCATAGATTCATTCAATTTAAGTGGTTAATTTACCTTGTTTTGATAGGTAAGTAAGGGGGGAAGCTATATTTATGTTGTTCTCCCTACAACAATGTGCACATGCACTTTTTATGGCCTAGCTAGATCTATGTATGTTCGTGGTGTTGCATATGTTCGTGGTGTTGCATATGTGTTTGTGTTTGGAGGTGTACCGGTATTTGAAATTCGATAGTTGCCAATATTTTGCAGGAATGTTGATTCATTCCCGTTTCGGCAAGAATTTTGGCATTAAGCATTCTTTTTTGTCCTATTTTTAGGGAAAGTCATGCCAAATTTTTTCTTGGTTCTAAAATATCGTTTTGCTCTACCCCGCAGGTGACCATGGTCCGCATGATGACCGAAGGCATCGTGAATAGGTTTTTGAGGTCCGCGAAGGCCGAGATGCTTCAAAAGAACGAGACGGAGATAAGATGTCCGTGTCGAAGATGCAAGCTAAAGAGCCTTATTGCGGACCCGGAATCTGGGCAGGTGCGGGACCACCTGCTCTTGCGTGGTTTCATGGATGGCTATCGGTGGCAAGGTGATGAAGATGACTACGAAGAAGTCCATGGGGGCCGAGCAAGAAATGAGGAAGGGCAGCAAGACAACCACCGCGGCTCGGGCGGGCGAGAAGACGAAGAATCCCCAGGAGATGATCACGACGGTGATGCTGTACATAGTCATCATGTAGAAGATGCAGGACATGATGATGAGGAAGATGCCGGAGCAGTTGACGGGCATGATCATGAAGATGATGATGCCGGCGGAGTAGACGACGCTGGACCATCGATGGGCTGGGTGCAGGACCCTCATATTCAAGAGCTGCTTCTCAAGCAGACGGATAACGCAAGAGCTACCGCCCGAGAGAAAGCCAAGATGGATCAACTTGAGTTAGACGCGGTTACTCCATTGTATGAAGGATGCAGGCCCGAGGATACCCGCTTGAAAGTAACGCTCATGGCTCTGGAGATGAAGGTAAAACACAAAATGACCGACGCATGCTTCGACGAGAACATGTCATTCTGGCACGAACGTCTTCCCGAGGGGAACAAGTGCCCGACCAGTTTGGAGGAGGCGAAGAAAATCGTGTGTCCTCTGGATTTACCGCACGTGAAATACCATGTGTGCATGAACAATTGCATCATTTATCGGGACGAGCATGCGGAGTCTACCATATGTCCGGTGTGCGGCGTCACTCGATACAAGAAGAGGAAGAAAGCTCCTCGAAAAGTGGTGTGGTACTTTCCGATCACTCCTCGTCTGCAGTGGTATTTCGCGGACCCTAAGGTAGCAAAGCTCCTGTGTTGGCACGTGGATAGGGAGGAGAAGAAGCGAGAAGATGACGCAAATGATCCGGAGATAGATAAAAAAGACAAGATGCTGAGTCACCCTAAGGATGCAAGCTAGTGGCAAGCATTGAACTTCGAAGACCCAGAATTTGGGAATGATCCAAGGAACATCGTGCTGGGCGCGAGCACCGATGGAGTCAATCCATTTGGCAGCCAGAGAAGCACACATAGCACCTGGCCTGTGTTTGTGTGGATGTAGAACCTTCCCCCCTGGTTGTGCATGAAGAGGAAGTACATTCACATGAGTATGCTAATTGAAGGACCGAAAAAACCAGGGAACGACATCAATCTGTATCTGGGGTTGCTAAAAGAGGAGCTTGACACGCTGTGGAAAACGCCAGCCAATACGTGGGACGCCGCAGAGAAAGAATATTTCCCTATGAGAGCCGCGCTGCTCACGACGGTGCACGACTATCTCGGTTACGGATATGTCGCGGGGCAGGTGGTCCACGGATTTTCTGGATGCGTCAGATGCATGGATGACACAACGTATCGCCAGCTAGATAGGGATCCCGGGTCTTCGAAAACCGTGTTCATGGGACATCGAAGGTGGCTTCGCGACGATGACCCGTGGAGAAAACGCAAGGATCTGTTCGATGGTGAAACTGAACCCCGAGGATATCCGTAACTGACCTTAGATAGGCGAGGTGCAAAATATGATCAGCCCCAACACACTCAAGAAGGCGGTCTGTGAGTAGAACTCGGTCCCATTACAGGAGAAGAAGAAGGCACGCAAAGGAAAGACTAACAAGGGTGCGAGCCAGCCGGCACCGAGTACGATCCGTCCTCAGGACGGGCCACCTTCACCTGAGGATATCTCGAGGAGGGTGCATGTGGCGGGTAGGCCGATGCTATCGAGAAATATGCTCGATGCTGCAACCGGTGATATGCGGAGTCTGCATGACAGTGTTCTTTCTTTGGAGAAGCGGCGTCTCGGAGAGAAGGATGTGGCATACCCGGTTTTCGCGACCAAGGTGCCAGAGGGCAAGGGCTTTGTGGATAACTCCATCAGGGGTACGATCGTCCTGCGGTTTGATGACATCCACGCTATGTTGAACCTTCATCCACTGCACTACACCTTCGTTCGACTATTTTCGCTGAGTATGGAGGTGCGGATCATTCGCGACAAGACCCCGGACATCGTGATAGTCGACCCCTTCTACATGCGTGCCAAGATCTTGGGCAACGCTGGGGACCGGCAAGTCGCGAGTTCTTACCTCGAAGGCGTCATTCTGGCAAACCAAGATAAGGATAACTTCCTCGTGCCTTACTTTCCCGAGTAAGTCCTCCCCTCAACCGCCCCGTAACATATGAATTCTTAGATTTCGATTGTTTTTCTTTTAACATTCCGTGTTTTCTGCAGTGACACACGTTGCACGCTCATCCTCCTAAGCCCCAAATATTCCATGGCCACGTATTTCGACCCGGACCGTCAGTCGAACATAGACTACACAAATGTCAAGAAGATTCTTGATGATGTTCTCCCCGGCTACGTCAAATCTGGAGGCACCTTCACCAGGCCTATTCGTAAGTACGGCAAGCACGTGTTCTCCCACAATACGACGTTCTTCTGCGTCAAGCAGCCGCCTGGCGGTCAGAAGGGTGCCTACTACGCCATCCATCACATGCGGGCGATCGTACGGGACCATCATCAACTTCTGCTACCGAGTAGACTCAAAGATTGGGCCGCGAGCGTGTCGGCAATCCAGGGCGCGGACATCAGACAAGAATTCTTTCGCATCCAGTCGGAGTTTGCGGAAATCATCCATCAAGATGTCCTTCGTACCGCGGGGCAGTTCTACCTCAGAAATCAACCGTCCAACAGTGACATCGGCACAATCCTACAAATGCAGGCTGACAACGCCCGTTCTTTCATGACTCCCACGATAGATGGCGGCTTCATCCACGCTCCGGTCCCTTGAGTCTCATGTTGTAATTAAACTTTAATGAACTTGTAGTATGTCTCTTTGGTTTCGAGAGTCGTTCAACTTAAGATGTAATCGATGCTATTAATGTCTTGCTTTTCTCTTCCGATCGTTCTGTTGCATACTTATATATTGCTTATGTATTGTCTGTGAATTGGTACTAACGTTTTGTTTGGCTACTGCATAGCGATGCCGTGGTATGTCGTGTACAAGGGTAAGGTTCCCGGAGTCTACGACGACTGGGAGGAGTGTCGGAGACAGGTTCACCGATTCAGCGGTAACAGTTACAAAGGGTATGCCACTAGGGCCGAGGCCAAATCTAGATATGCCCGCTATCTAGCGGGAGAGGGGAGGGAGCGTTGGAGGAACTGGATGAAGACGAGTTTCATCGTGATGATGCTCATCGTGATGACCGCAGCTCTCTTCTATGTGATGGTAGTTTAGATGATCGATATCGACTTGTAATGTGAAGACAAACTCGTAGTCTCGAGACTTGTAGTATAATGTTCTATCTTTGTTCGGTCTTTTCAATTCGGAGACTAATATGATGACTTGTATTCGGAGACTAAAATGATGAATTGTATTCAAAGACTAATCTTCTATTGTATTCGATGAATCTGTTGTTGATGTGTGCTGTCTATATTTTGTCCAATTATACATTTTGTAACCTGTGCAAAAAACAGAAAATTAAAAAATAAAAAAACCCTAATATTCATACTAATGGCGCATCACATCATAGTGCGCCATTAGTATGCCAAAGGATACTAATGGCGCATCATTAAAGAGTGCGCCATTAGTATGCCGAAGTTACTAATGGCGCATCTTGCTGTCGTGCGCCATTAGTATGCCAAAGCACCTGGGTATACATGGCCCCCTGGGAGGCGTACTAATGGTGCACTGTTGTATATACTAATGGCGCATCTAGGGTGCGCCATTAGTATACCAGATACTAATGGCGCACCTGTGGTGCGCCATTAGTAAAATATACTAATGGCGTGCTACTAATGGCGCACCACTAATGCACCATTAATGGCCAAATTAGGTGCGCCATTAGTAGGCCTTTTCCTAGTAGTGTGTCCCACGAACTCTAGATCCAGCTGAGTGTCGAGGGAGAGCTTCGTCAGCACGATGGCGTGATGACGGTGATGATGAAGTTGCCGACACAGGGCTTCGCCTAAGCACTACAACAATATGACCGAGGTGGAAATCTGGGGAGGGGGCAACCGCACATGGGTAAGAGATCAACTTGTGTGTCTATGGGGTGCCCCCTCCCCCATATATAAAAGAGTGGAGGAGGGGGAGGGCCGGCCCTCTATGGCGCGCCCAAGGGGGGAGTCCTACTCCTGATGGGAGTAGGATTCCCCCTTTCCCTTGTTGGAGTAGGAGTAAGGAAGGGGGAGAGAGAGGGAAGGAAGGGGGGCCGGCCCCCACCCAATTCGGATTAGGCTAGGGGGGAGCGCCCTCCACCTTGGCCTTCCTCTCCTCTCTTCCACTAAGGCCCAAATACTCCCCGGGGGTTCCGGTAACCCCCCGGTACTCTGGTAAATGCTCGAACTCACCCGGAACCATTTCAATGTCCAAACATAGCCTTCCAATATATCGATCTTTCTGTTTCGACCATTACGAGACTCCTCATCATGTCCGTGATCATATCCGGTACTCACAACTACCTTCAGTACATCAAAACACATACTCATAATACCTATTATCACCAAACGTTAAGCATGCGGACCCTATGGGTTCAAGAACTATGTAGACATGACGGAGACTCATCTCCGGTCAATAACCAATAGCGGAACCTAGATGCTCACATTGGTTCATACATATTCTACGAAGATCTTTATCGGTCAAATAGCATAACAACGTATATTGTTCCCTTTGTCATCGGTATGTTACTTGCCCGAGATTCGATCGTCAGTATCATCATACCTAGTTCAATCTCGTTACCGGCAAGTCTCTTTACTCGCTCCGTAATGCAACATCCTGTAACTAACTCATTAGTCACATTGCTTGCAAGGCTTATAGTGGTGTGCATTACTGAGAGGGCCCAGAGATACCTCTTCGATACATGGAGTGACAAATCCTAATCTCGATCTATGCCAACTCAACAAACACCATCGGAGACACCTGTAGAGAATCTTTATAGTCAACCAGTTATGTTGTGATGTTTGATAGCACACTAAGTGTTCCTCCGGTATTCGAGAGTTGCATAATCTCATAGTCATAGGAACATGTATAAGTTATGGAGAAAGCAATAGCAGTAAACTAAACGATCAAAGTCCTAAGCTAAGGGATGGGTCAAGTCAATCACATCATTCTCTAATGACGTGATCCCGTTCATCAAATGGCAACTCTTTGTCCATGGCTAGGAAACTGAACCATCTTTGATTAACGAGCTAGTCAAGTAGAGGCATACAAGTGACACTCATTTTGTCTATGTATTCACACATGTACTAAGTTTCCGGTTACAATTCTAGCATGAATAATAAACATTTATCATGATATAAGGAAATATAAATAACAACTTTATTATTGCCTCTAGGGCATATTTCCTTCAGTCACCCACTTGCACTAGAGTCAATAATCTAGATTACATTGTGATGATTCTAACACCCATGGAGTCTTGGTGCTGATCATGTTTTGCTCGTGAGAGAGGCTTAGTAAACGGGTCTGCAACATTCAAATCTCTATGTCTCCCTCCTTGACTTGATCGCGAATGGAATTGAAGCATCTCTTGATCTGCTTGGTTCTCTTGTGAAATCTGGATTCCTTTGCCAAGGCAATTGCACCAGTATTGTCACAAAAGATTTTCATTCGACCCGATGCACTAGGTATGACACCTAGATCGGATATGAACTCCTTCATCCAGACTCCTTCCGAAGCAGCTATGTACTCCTCTTCACATGTAGATCCCGCCACGACGCTCTACTTGGAACTACACCAACTGACAGCTCCACCATTTAATAAACATATGTATCCGTTTTGAGACTTAGAGTCATCCGGATTAGTGTCAAAGCTTGCATCGATGTAACCATTTATGACGATTTCTTTGTCACCTCCATAAACGAGAAACATATCCTTAGTCCTTTTCAGGTATTTCAAGATGTTCTTGACCGTTGTCTAGTGATCCACTCCTGGATTACTTTGGTACCTCCCTGCTAAACTAATAGCAAGGCACACATCAGGTATGGTACACATCATTGCATATATGATAAAACCTATGGCTGAAGCATAGCGAATGACTTTCATTTTCTCTCTATCTTCTGCAGTGGTCGGGCATTGAGACTGACTCAACTTCACACCTTGTAATACAGGCAAGAACCCTTTCTTTGCTTGATCCATTTTGAACTTCTTCAAAACTTTATCAAGGTATGTACTTTGTGAAAGTCCAATTAAGCGTCTTTATCTATCTCTATAGATCTTGATGCCCAATATATAAGCAGCTTCACCGAGGTCTTTCATTGAAAAATTCTTATTCAAGTATCCTTTTATGCTATTCAGAAATTCAGTATCATTTCCGATCAGCAATATGTCATCCACATATAATATCGGAAATGCTATAGAGCTCCCACTCACTTTCTTGTAAATACAGGCTTCTCCAAAAGTCTGTATAAAACCATATGCTTTGATCACACTATCAAAGCGTATATTCCAACTCCAAGAGGCTTGCACCAGTCCATAAATGGATCGCTGCAACTTGCACACTTTGTTAGCACCTTTTGGATCGACAAAACCTTCTGGTTGCATCATATACAACTCTTCTTTGAGATATCCATTAAGGAATGCAGTTTTGTCATCCATTTGCCAAATTTCATAATCATAAAATGCGGCAATTGCTAACATGATTCGGACAGACTTAAGCATCGCTACGGGTGAGAAGGTCTCATCGTAGTCAACTCCTTGCACTTGTCGAAAACCTTTTGCAACAAGTCGAACTTTATAGATAGTAACATTACCGTCAGTGTCAGTCTTCTTCTTGAAGATCCATTTATTCTCTATGGCATGCCGATCATCGGGCAATTCAACCAAAGTCCACACTTTGTTCTCATACATGGATCCCATCTCATATTTCATGACCTCTAGAACAGGATTGCCGTACCACTCTGGTGCAGATCTTACTCTGGTTGACCTACGAGGTTCGGTAGTAACTTGATCAGAAGTTTCATGATCATCAACATTAGCTTCCTCACTTACTGGTGTAGGAATCACTGGAACTGATTTCTGTGATGAACTACTTTCCAATAAGGGAGTAGGTACAATTACCTCATCAACTTCTAATTTCCTCCCACTCACTTCTTTCGAGAGAAACTCCTTGTCTAGAAAGGATCCATTCTTAGCAACGAATATCTTGCCTTCGGATCTGTGATAGAAGGTGTACCCAACAGTCTCCTTTGGGTATCCTATGAAGACACATTTCTCTGATTTGGGTTTGAGCTCATTAGGTTGAAGATTTTTCACATAAGCATCGCAACCCCAAACTTTAAGAAACGACAACTTGGGTTTCTTGCCAAACCACAGTTCATAAGGTGTCGTCTCAACGGATTTCGATGGTACCCTATTTAACGTGAATGCAGCCGTCTCTAAAGCATAACCCCAAAACGATAGCGGTAAATCAGTAAGAGACATCATATATCATACCATATCTAATCAAGTGCGGTTATGATATTTGGACACACCATTACGTTGTGGTGTTCCGGGTGGTGTGAGTTGCGAAACTATTCTGTATTGTTTCAAATGAAGACCAAACTCGGAACTCAAATATTCTCCTCTACGATCAGATCATAGAAACTTTATTTTCTTGTTATGATGATTTTCCACTTCACTCTGAAATTCTTTGAACTTTTCAAATGTTTCAGACTTATGCTACATCAAGTAGATATACCCATATCTGCTTAAATCATCTATGAAGGTAAGAAAATAACGATACCTGCCGTGAGCATCAACACTCATCGGACCGCATACATCAATATGTATTATTTCTAACAAGTCTGTTGCTCGCTCCATTGTTACGGAGAACGGAGTCTTAGTCATCTTGCCCATGAGGCATGGTTCGCAAGCATCAAGTGATTCCAAAAGTCCATCAGCATGGAGTTTCTTCATGCGCTTTACACCAATATGACCTAAACGGCAGTGCCACAAATAAGTTGCACTAACATTATTAAACTTATATCTTTTGGCTTCAATACTAAGAACATGTGTATCGCTACTATCAACATTTAGTAAAAATAGACCACTCATCAAGGGTGCATGACCATAAATATATTACTCATATAAATAGAACAACCATTATTCTCTGATTTAAATGAATAATCGTCTCGCATCAAACAAGATCCAGATATAATGTTCATGCTCAACACTGGCACCAAATAACAATTATGTAGGTCTAAAACTAATCCCGAAGGTAGATGTAGAGGTAGCGTGCCGACGGCGATCACATCGACTTTGGAACCATTTCCCACGCGCATCATCACCTCGTCCTTAGCCAATCATTGCTTAATCTGTAGCCCATGTTTCGAGTTGCAAATATTAGCAACAAAACCAGTATCAAAAACCCAGGCGCTACTACGAGCATTAGTAAGGTACACATCAATAACATGTATATCAAATATACCTTTCACTTTGCCATCCTTCTTCTCCGCCAAATACTTGGGGCAGTTCCGCTTCCTGTGACCAGTCCCTTTGTAGTAGAAGCACCCAGTCTCAGGCTTAGGTCCAGACTTGGGCTTCTTCACTTGAGCAGCAACTTGCTTGCCGTTCTTCTTGAAGTTCCCCTTCTTCCCTTTACCCTTTTTCTTGAAACTGGTGGTCTTGTTGTCCACCAACACTTGATGCTCCTTGTTGATTTCTACCTCCGCAACTGTTAGCATTGCAAAGAGCTCGGGAATCGTCTTATCCATCCCTTGCATATTATAGTTCATCACGAAGCTCTTGTTGAAGGAAATATGCCCTAGAGGCAATAATAAAGTTATTATTTATTTCCTTATATCATGATAAATGTTTATTATTCATGCTAGAATTGTATTATCCGGAAACATAATACATGTGTGAATACATAGACAAACATAGTGTCACTAGTATGCCTCTACTTGACTAGCTCGTTGATCAAAGATGGTTATGTTTCCTAACCATAGACATGAGTTGTCATTTGATTAACGGGATCACATCATTAGGAGAATGATTTGATTGACTTGACCCTTTTCATTAGCTTAGCACTTGATCGTTTAGTTTGTTGCTATGGCTTTCTTCATGACTTATACATGTTCCTATGACTATGAGCTTATGCAACTCCCGTTTACCGGAGGAACACTTTGTGTGCTACGAAACATCACAACATAACTGGGTGATTATAGAGGTACTCTACAGGTGTCTCCGAAGGTACTTGTTGGGTTGGCGTATTTCGAGATTAGGATTTGTCACTTCGATTATCAGAGAGGTATCTTTGGGACCTCTCGGTAATGCACATCACATAAGCCTTGCAAGCATTGCAACTAATAAGTTAGTTGCGGGATGATGTATTACGGAAAGAGTAAAGAGACTTGCCGGTAACGAGATTGAACTAGGTATTGAGATACCGACGATCATATCTCGGGCAAGTAACATACCGATGACAAAGGGAACAACGTATGTTGTTATGCGGTCTGACCAATAAAAGATCTTGGTAGCATATGTGGGAGCCAATATGAGCATCCAGGTTCCGCTATTGGTTATTGACCGGAGACGTGTCTCGGTCATGTCTACATTGTTCTCAAACCCGTAGGGTCCGCACGCTTAACGTTACGATGACAATTTCATTATGAGTTTATATATTTTGATGTACTGAAGGTTATTCGGAGTCCCTGATATGATCACGGACATGACGAGGAGTCTCGAAATGGTCGAGACATAAAGATCGATATATTGGACGGCTATATTCGGACACCGGAAGTGTTTCGGGTGATTTTGGAGAAAACCGGAGTGCCGGAAAGTTACCGGAACCCCCGGGAAAGTATTGGGCCTTAGTGGGCCTGAGGGAAGAGAGAGGGAGCAGCCCAGGAGGTGGCATGCCCCCTCCCATGGGGAGTCTGAATTGGACTAGGGGAGGGGGCGCGACCCCTCTTTCCCTCTCCCTCTCCCTCTCTTTCCTTCCCCCTTCCCTCTTCCTCATTGGACTAGGAAAGGGGAGTCCTACTCCTACTAGGAGGAGGACTCCCCCCTCCTTGGCGCGCCTCAAAGGGCCGGCCGGCCTCCCCCCTTGCTCCTTTATATACAGGGGCAGGGGGCACCTCTAGACACACAAGTTGATCTTCGTGATCGTTCTCTTAGCCGTGTGCGGTGCCCCCCTCCACCATAATCCTCGATAATATTGTAGCGGTGCTTAGGCGAAGCCCTGCGATGGTAGAACATCAAGATCGTCACCATGCCGTCGTGCTGACGGAACTCTTCCCCAACACTTTGCTGGATCGAAGTCCGGGGATCGTCATCGAGCTGAACATGTGCTAGAACTCGGAGGTGTCGTAGTTTTGGTGCTTGATCGGTCGGGCCGTGAAGACGTACGACTACATCAACCGCGTTGTGCTAACGCTTCCGCTTCCGGTATACGAGGGTACGTGGACAACACTCTCCCCTCTTGTTGCTATGCATCACCATGATCTTGCGTGTGCGTAGGAAATTTTTTGAAATTACTACGTTCCCAACAGTGGCATCCGAGCCTAGGTTTTATGTGTTGATGTTGTGCACGAGTAGAACACAAGTGAGTTGTGGGCGATATAAGTCATACTTCTTACCGGCATGTCATACTTTGGTTCGGCGGTATTGTTGGATGAAGCGGCCCGGACCGACATTACGCGTACGCTTATGCGAGACTGGTTCTACCGACGTGCTTTGCACACAGGTGGCTGGCGGGTGTCAGTTTCTCCAACTTTAGTTGAACCAAGTGTGGCTATGCCCGGT